>NC_092128.1:44650995-44673495 GCF_043159975.1 Macaca nemestrina
TATCAGTGTTATTTTACAGACTAATCCAACTATTTTCACTAAAAAAAATCTACCAATTGAACTCAACAACTACTTTGAATAAATGGTTCATTGAACTAGCCAACAGTTTGAGTAAAATAATAGATGAACCAACGAGTGTATTACAGTATCATGTAGACATGTACAGAATTTTAAACATTTATTAAATCTAATGTTAATATTCCCAAAGTACCCTCTAAAATATACAAATGAAATCTTCTAATGAGATTACTTGTGAAAGTTCATATTCATTTAATGACTTTTATAAAAAATGACATTTTGATTTAATAATAGTTATAAGTTGAATTTATAATTTTAGATTTTCCTGGTTTAATCTTGGATTCAGAACATTTTAGAGAATGCTAACCTCTAAGTACTGGAAATAATTAGAATAAACTCCTAAGGTTAATATAATAGCACTTTTTTCTAATTAGGTCTCACAAATGACCTGTGAATATTCAAAACTTTTAGGCTTTAATAGCTGAGTATTTCTAAATAGATATTGAGTTACTGTCAAGACACGTACATAGATATCTAGCAGTGGTCTACGTGACTGCCTTCAAGTCAATAAGCATTATTTTGGGCATCCCATAGTTTTAGCTACAGATGTGAGCTCTTGTGCAGGAGTGTTTTTTAATATACTCGGGACACTGAGAAGACCTCCGAGGTCCCCCTCCTCTGACACTTTCCGAATCCCCTGCTGCATTTCAACTGTTTCCTCAGCGAAAGCACTGCAATATCATATGCATCTGGTCCAATGGGGTTAACCTTTCTGGATTGGGTTTTATCTGAATAAAGAACCTTGTGGAAAAATCTTAAGTTCTTGATAAAAAGGAATAACAAGTAGGATGTATTATTTAGAAACAAGCACATAGAAGCCATGTTTGTAGTTCCAGCTACTTGGGAGGCAGAGGTGGGAGGAATGCCAGCCTGGGCAACATAGCAAGACCTTGTCTCTAAAAAATGCACATAAAGAAAAATGTTTAAAAAGAACGACTAAACAGGTATGTTCTATTGTAGTCTCAGAAAATTTTAATATGCAAGAACTTTATTTATTTCATTATGCCACTGCCCTATATAAAAATATGTCTGAACTGAGACATGGGGTTGAAACAGGATTAAACCAAAACCCTTCAGCCATTCTCAATAAACTATGATCTGACCTCCACCTACCTATGTACAACAGTATTTCTGAATAATAACTTCCATTCCAGACTCAAAACATCATCCTATAAACACTGTGCTCCGTTCCTACTCCAAGACACTTTTCATGGAGACTCAGGCTGTGTTTCCCCTTTCAGCTCTCCGTGTATACATGGAACATCCTTCTACCCTGTTCTGCCTATTCACACACATACTGTCTACCACTTAAGGATCAGATCAACTCACACTGTGTCTACTTCCTAAAGACTTTGACCTGTCCAAATTTCATTGATCTACTCTGAACCTCCAAAGCATTTTTTTGGTCATTCTGATGCTCAAAACTACAGAATCTTTGAATCCTAAAACTGTATCTAATGTAAAGATATTGTTATTTGACTTCCCATTTTACAGATGAGTAAAGGAGTGACTGTCTAAGTGTCTGAATACAGGCACAGCAGAGACTAACACAAATGCTGGCCTCTAGAATGTTTCTTGAAACCTTGTTATTTCTGCTACCCCATATTGCTTTAATCACATGCACTGTCACTTAACTCTTTCTACTGTTAGCTACACTTTATCTTGCCAAGTAGACTGTGAACTTCACAGATTAGGAGACATTACACATAGCACCCAGTAAATACTTGTTGAGTGGATAAATTACGTGCCATGAAATCATTAAGAGTTTCATTGCACTAATTAGAAAACAGAAGGTATCTCTCTGAAATTAAGTATTCTTGGAATATTTTCCATTCAGAATTAGTGAAAAAGGTATCAGAGCTGGGAAAGCTGTAAATAAAATTTTCCCCAGTGGCTACAATGTTAGGCTGCTAATTTCCTAAAATAAAGCAAACTAAAGTCAATAATTATTAATGCTCAATTATAAAAAGATCTATTTGCCATCAATATAATATCAGAGAAAGAAATAAAAAGTAGCAAGAGAAGTTTCAACATTCCAGAAAATAAAATTGCTTGAAAGTTACAGTACCTATGCCTATAAATTGGTGGAATACTTTTCAATAGAAATAAATTTTCTATTATAATTATCTCTATTTATATTAGGTTTCTCATTTTTGGTTCTCAAAGTGCTCCATGTTTTCACTTGTCAAGTTATATGCCAATTCAAAAGAAATTGAACACAATGAAGCCACATGCCTTTTGTGAGTTGCAGGATGAATAAAGAATTAGTCTCTCCTTGTGACCATTAGCAATTTCTTTCTCTTTTTGCCCCATTACAGGGTATGAGAGCCATTTAATTTATTTCTAAAAGAAAAAGTGGATATTTCTGTAGTGTTCGTTTTTCCAAATTCTTCAAGGTGCCATGTGTTACACTACCATAGGATAATTAGGTTTTCTTCTACAAAAATGCTTCTTTCCAACATAGAAACATCCCTGACAATTCAAATAAAACACAAGAATCCCTTTAAAGAAACTCTCTTCTGTGCTCACCAACTCTTCATTATGAATCCTCTTCTCATGTAGAATTATCTACAGGTTTTTAATTATAAGAATATAATTTACCATGATACATTTTATGGATTTAGTATTTTGATTAACTTCCAAGTGTGGTATAAAGTAATACTGAATAGTTTAGGCACCTCGTTTATAATCTTTAGTCGTGCAGCAGTGATTAAGTGGTTAAGAATATAGTGGGCTTTGAGGATAAAATACTTGGGTTTGAAGCCTGGCTCCTTTACTTCCTAGCTATGCAACCTTGGAAAAGCTACTTAACCTCTCTGTATCGCCATTTCTTTACCCACAAAGCAAGGAAAAAAGTGACTACCTTGTACACTCGTTGTAAGGGTTAAATTATTTTGCATATATGTAAAACACCTGGAATAGTGCCTGGATCATAAGTGATCAATAAACACTGAACACGGTCATAATATATAATAACCTTATAATCTTTTTTGGAAGAAAGTATGGTATAAATACTTAAATTAATTTGTAAACATTGTATGAGCTTCATTAGCTCTAAAAGTATTTCAGTACCTCTTCCTAAAGTGAGATTTTTATTACTGTATCAAAAAAATCAAGAAACAGATATATCTGCCTCACATGTCAGATGCCAGGCATTAGAGTTATTAATGACTAGTCACATTCCCTTAAAAGTATATTTAAGGCAATAAAAGAAAACAAAATAACACAACATATTGCTATAATTATTTCAAAAAATTATTTACCAACAAATTCTGGGTCACTAAAATACTAAGCCAGGTTATCTCTCAGATCACATTCAGATCAACAGAAGAAAGTAAATTTCAAAGTAGAGGAGCCATCATTGAAATGCCCTGTATATAGTGCTTCTACATTTATTCTCCTCAGTCATCCATCACAGGCCTCATCATTAGCTTGTCATTAAAATCATTAACATACATGCACTGATCCAGGCCTGCATCACATTTGCTATGCACGTTGGGGCTTATGAATTTCCGATAATATACCTATAGCTAGAAAAACCTTAAATAGATTAACTTAATATGACTAAATAATGAAAATGTAAGAGATGTAGCAATATATATAAGCCCAATTTTCCTCCAGAAAAAAACAAAATTTTCCTCCAGGAATTCCTTTATGCTGTGGATTGAGTCAAGTCCCCTGTATCTATAATGATGTAAAGAGCATCAATCTCACTTTGACAGGAAAAGCCAATAACATATTAACATTGTCATCTATTGCCAATCATTAATTTAACACAAATTTATTGAGTATCTTCTATATATAAGGCACAGTGAGGCTTTTAATATCTATCAAAGAACTTGTAGTCTAGTATAAGAAAAAACAAATTCACAAGATTGCCAGCCCTAAGTGTCCTAAGAAAAGTAGCAATTAAGTGATACAGCAGGAGTTAACAATTGGAAAACTTACCTGCCTCTAAGAAGAATGCCAATGTTCTAACAGCATTAAAACACATGTATTCTTAATATAATTCATTAAAGACAGTAAAGTAAGAACAAGTTCAGATGGAAATGAGAGAGAAATTCTTGACTATCCTGGTGATAAAATCCCCTTTCTGGATTTGAAGATCTCCTCTAGATGGTTCAGACATTCATTATGCCATTTTTCCCCAACTGATGTGAAATTTATGCACTACTTTCTTCAACTTCAAAATTTTAGATATCTTACAGAGAAAATTCAGTTCTTGCTAGAACCCTTAATAATAAGTAAAGTGGGTACTATTTTAAGCAAATAGAATTAGTTGTTTCCAGGAATAAAACAGATGCTAACATGTGAAACATAAAGGATTTAGTATTTTTTAAACTCAGGAACAAAAACAAAGAAAGAAACTTTTTTGTCTCATTTATGAGAACTTAAAAAATAAGTAGACTCATTTATTTATTTATTTATTTATTTATTTATTTATTTATTTATTTATTTTTGACACAGAGTCTCGCTCTTGTTGCCCAGGCTGGGGTGCAGTGGCACGATCTCGGCTCACTGCAACCTCCACCTTCCCGGGTTCAAGCGATTCTCCTGCCTCAGCCTCCTGGTAAATTTCTAACATAGCTTAAGGCAGGAGTGTAAGGGGTATAGTCTTTCCAGTGATTCATTTATTTACTGGGCACCTAAAATATACCAAGTACTTGAATTATTACAGATAGAAGAGTACAAACCTTTGGCATAGAAGGTCACAGATAGAAGGGACTTATGTCTACTTTGGTAGTAGTTTTTCTAAGCCTGATAAAACATCACATTCCTTTAAGTGGGCACTGAAGTAACATCAACTTCGGTTTTAATGCAAATTACCCATTTGGCAAATAATGAATATTTCTGCAAACCAGAATCCAGGAATTCATTGCAAATGCTTTCAAAATTGTTCTATCTATGAAATAGAAGACTTCAAAGTTAACTGTTCCTTTCAGTACACAACCTTTTCCTTACTCCAATAAAACTCCAATTTACGTTTCTTGATTTTACAAAGGCATAGCCAGCTCCTAATTTAATTTAATTTACACTTGGGAGATTAGAAACATATTTGGAACTTCTTTAGACAACTGGAGAAAAAGAAGTATTGAGTGATGGAGAGATATAAAGTCTGTTATTATTCCCTGATAGAGGTACAAAGTCAGTAACTGAAATTGAAGTACTTCTAGGAGAATGAAAGTTACTTCTTGTTAGAAGTGAAACAAAAAATCCAGTCAATAGACATTGTGTGTAAACCTCTGGGATAGGGGCTGCATGGACAATGGTTCCTGTTATCATCAAGTTTTCAGTCTAATAGAGGAGGTAAGACATATATATGAGTAACTTTGATGCAAGGCAGAATGTGATCGATGCCACAGTAGATAAGTATTATAAAAGGGGAGATAAATTCTGACAATTCAATCAGTGAATGCTCTATGAAGGAGAGTGGTGTAGCTTCAGGTAGGCTTTGTAATAGGTAAAAAAATTTATTATGCAGAAATGAGAGAGAGGACATTCCAAGCAGAAATAGGGAAAATGGAGAATTGTAGACATGTTATGGGAACCCTGAGAACGCATAGGGGAAGGAGGGCTGGTGATTGTGTGTGTGTGTGTGTGTGTGTGTGTGTGTGTGTGTTAGAATAGCAGAATGAGGTCAGACGATGAGAAGGCCTTGGAGTTGCATTTCATGATGTTTAAATTTAATCTCTGCTCAAAGGTTATTAATGGTTTTTGAGCAGGATAATGAAAAGGTAGAAGAGTTTCATAAAGATGAATTTGCAAAATGTAGGCTTAGTGTAGGACACTGCAGGTAGAGTTTCCAAATGGGAACTTACTAAAAAAATGTAATAAGTTAATGATGGTCAGACCACTAAGGTGGTAGGATTAGAAATGGTGGAAAGAAGTGAAGAATTTATAGGTTGTGAAGTAAAATGGTTTTGCATTTACTACTTTTAAATTTACAATGTAGGCCGGGCACGGTGGTTCACACCTGTAATCCCAGCACTTTGGGAGGCCGTGGATCACTTGAGGTCAGGAGTTCAAGACCAGCCTGGTCAACATGGTGAAACCCCATCTCTGCTAAAAATACAAAAATTAGCTGGGCATAGTGGCAGGTGCCTATAATCCCAGCTACATAGGAGGCTGAAGCAGGTGAATTGCTTGAGCCTAGGAGGCGGAGGTTGCAGTGAGCTGAGATAACATCACTGGACTCTATAAATTTACAATGTACATGAAATATTTCTGTTTATGCTCTACCGAGAAGATAGAAGAGCCTAAATCTGTCAAAAATACTGAAAGTTAAAAATCAATACATCTTAGCTTTTCATTACTCTCAAGCAACCTCTATGAATCTTTATATGTGTTATTTTAATTGCTCCAGGAACAATGAAAGTGAATCTCAGAAAGTTTGGATATTAGAAAGTGAAGATGAAAAGATTCTGAAAAAAAATTCCACCAGTCTTCTTTGTGATTAAGGTGGTAGTAACAGCAATGGCCACAACATTGATGTGTGGTCTCTGGACATTTTATTTATTTTTAATTTTTCATCTGTGTTCTTATAGCATTTTAAGGAAAAATATATTTTAAACCTGAATATTGAAGGAAGGGCATAAAGTGTTGTTAGTTTCTCAAGAAAAAAAAAAAAAGAGTCATCTATTTCCAGAGAGAAGCAGCATAAAAGAAAGCATGCAGGGTTTTTTGAAAGTGGGTAACATATACCCTTGAGGGTCTTGCTAAGCATCTCCAAATAATTGGTAAACTTTAAGCAATGTCCCTACCATATCATCAACTTGGAAATTAATGAGCTATAAGATATGGCTTTCAAACTCCTGGGCAATCTCATCTTACAGGTATCCCCATCCAGGCAGGCTGCCCGTGCTGGGGCAAAGGAGTCATTGTTCTCTGAATGAAACCCATGTTTTAGTCATCTTTGCTCATCTCCTCATGTCCTTTACATCTATCCTGTCTTTCCTTATCTCTGCTGAATACTAGGTTGAAACATTTAAGATGGCTATTTTTTAGGCCAAAAAAAAAAAAAAAAAAGAACAGTCAAATATGAATAATTTCATAAAGTTCAAACTAAAAATTGACTTAATGTTAAGCCTAACTTAAAGTTACATCCTTCATAAAGTCTCTTCTGATTCCCTGTGTGCATGTGCATGCTTACATCGTTGACTTCACAATTTGTTTGCAACCCCGTTCATTCTTTCACTTGGTCTCTAGCACTACCTATGTACTTATCCTTCTATTAGAGTTTTACCTCTGCAGAGACTGATCATCTGCCACAGTTTCTAGCAGAGTATGATGCACACAATGGGTGTTCAATAAATGTTTATCCAATTTAAATGAATGAAACTCATCTGTGGGTCATTCAACTTCGCAAGTCTCTACTTGAAAACACTGCAAAGTAGCAGTTGATTAGTTAAATCTCACCGTTTTACAGCCACCCTCATTAATGGCATATTCCAGAAACACAGAGGACTAAATACACTGATATATTGATAAACAAATTTGTTGCCTAAAAATATTTGTTGCTTTTGTTGTGAAATTTACAAGTACCTAAGGCACTAATGAAAGGCAGAAGTAATGTTAATGTTTGCCTATACCCTAAGGCAAACGAATTATAAAGGGAAAGTTTATCCTTTTAGATTGTGGTCACACAATACATTCCCTAGAGGAACGTCAATTTTATTCATTTTCTTCTTACTCAAGACTAAGTCAAAGGTGCTATAAACTGTTCCTATTTTTCTTTAGAATAAAAAAGTACTATGAATAAAGTTCTCTTAAACTGAGATGTTCAAAATTTAAGTCAATAGATGTTAAACAGTATAATCGAATCGTATGTTTTCTCTCCTTTGCTTATTTAGGTATTACCAAATGTTAATGATTAGAGTATTTACATACTGTCATCACTTATGAGAGACTCACTGGAACAATGTAAATTCAATCAGGTCTTCTTTGAAATGTAGTGTTTATTAATTCCATGAAGTTAACAATAAAGATTTTAAGTCTTAAGGTTTTTTTTTTTTTTTTTTTTTTTTTGAAATGGATTCTAGCTCTGTCACCCAGGCTGGAGTGCATTGGCATGATCTTGGCTCACTACAACCTCCGCCTCCAGGGTTCAAGTAATTCTGCTGCCTCAGCCTCCTGAGTAGCTGGGACTACAGGAGCGCACCACCATGCCCGGCTAATTTTTTGTATTTTTAGTAGAGATGGGATTTCACCATGTTGGCCAGGATGATCTCAATCTCCTGACCTCATTTATGACAAATGTCAACAAATGCTGTGAATAAAAACTTAAAATTTATGACTCATATCTACAATATGGGAAATTTCCAGCAATGTGATGTTAATTTTATCAAACATCTATAAAGCAAGACTAAATTTTAGACTACATTAAAACTGTTTTTATGTGGTTTACTAATTGCAGGCAGTTCCCTTACACCTTTTCTTCTTATAATTCTAGTTATTGGAGAAAATATCCAATACATTCAAATAGCATACCTTTTAAAAGTAATAACCAACTTTTTACAAAAAAATACAACTTTTAAAAAACCCTATAGATATGATTAGCCTTTTCCCTCCTAGCACACCTGAAGGTTATAACATACTTCTATAGTAATCATGGATCACTACTCTAAAAAATGTTATTCCCCAGAGAACACTCAAAAAGCTGTCCTCAGAAGCAGTGTTAGGGCTCTGATGCTTCAATTTTATTATGGAACCTGATTTTATTTCATCCAATATAGCAAACTTTATCCTGTCAAATGAACTTACACATATAGTATTTGAGAAACATATTAAATATACCGAAATGTGTGTAGGCCGTGAACCATGCATCTATTACCCACTTAATATAGACTTGTTCAAATCCTTCATTTTAAAGTGTCCTGATCCTAACTTCTACTTAATTTAATTTGGATACCTTTAACTTACATGGAATACATTAATTAGCTCCAGTTGAAAATGTTTTAGGCTGGCTGCAGTGGCTTACGCCTGTAATCCCAGCATTTTGGGAGGTCAAGGCGGTGGATCACCTGAGGTCAGGAGTTCAAGACCAGACTACATGGAGAAACCCTGTCTCTACTAAAAATATAAAAAAAAATTAGCCGGGCCTAGTGGTGCGTGCCTGCAGTCCCAGCTACTCAGGAGGCTGAGGCAAGATAATCACCTGAACCCGGGAGGCGGAGCTTGCAGTGAGTCGAGATTGCGCCACCGCACTCCAGCCTGGGAGACAGAGCGGGACTCCGTCTCAAAAATAAATAAATAAATAAATAAATAAATAAATAAACAAACAAAATGTTTATAATCCTATGAATTTGGCCGGGCGCGGTGGCTCAAGCCTGTAATCCCAGCACTTTGGGAGGCCGAGGCGGGTGGATCACGAGGTCAGGAGATCGAGACTATCCTGGCTAACATGGTGAAACCCCGTCTCTACTAAAAAATACAAAAAACTAGCTGGGCGTGGTGGCGGGCGCCTGTAGTCTCAGCTACTTGGGAGGCTGAGGCGGGAGAATGGCGTGAACCCGGGAGGCGGAGCTTGCAGTGAGCCGAGATCACGCCACTGCACTCCAGCCTGGGAGACACAGCGAGACTCCGTCTCAAAATAAATAAATAAATAAATAAATATAATCCTATGAATTCTTCTTTGCCTCTTATATAGTTATGTCCTAACTGTTAATTAATGACATTTAAAAATATCAAAATAGACTGAGCATTGCTACAGTCACATGTTCTCCATTGATATGCACAGATTTTGACTACTACTCAAAATAGCATCAAAAACCTTCTACATTAAAAAAATGCTGTAAAAAGACGAGATTTTCTTTTAACAATCTACAATCTTCAGTACTTGGCACAAGATGATTGAATTAATGATGATAACTCTTTGTATCTAAGCGTTCAAAATAAAATTCACGATTAGCACTTTATCAATTTCATACGTGATTGAATAAATTTTCACTCAAATTAGTTCCAATTTGCCAATGGCAAAAACCCTCATGCTTACTCTATAGCATTGCTGTTTTCAAGATGTGAAATGAATTCCAAATATAAGCACAGGATTATTTAAGACAGATTTCATTTCCTGAGCTTAACTTTTGTTTTCGTTTGTTACTTTTGAGTAGCTAACTTGTATTGACTAATACATTGGAAAATATAATCATGTCAAACAGAAGATACAAAAAAAAGTAATTTTTCTTTCAAAGACAAAGTTTCACAGAAAAACTGGTAAATCACTGATGCTCATTTAGGAAGCTTATATAAAAATGGAAATTATGGAAATTCAATTTTACTCATTTCTTTCTAGCATATATAAAGGAAAGTATATAATTATTTTTGGAATTTGATGGTAGATTCATGAAGACGACAAGTTTACTTATCTCCATTTGTGTGAAGTCAGGTTGAAATGATACACAGTTCATTTCTTAAATCTATGTAACTTTTAGGGTATATTTTGTTTTACCACTTGGGAAATGTTTTAGTTTATTTAACATATCACAGAAAAAAACTAATAATATAAGTGCCATTAAAGTTTTAAGTAGAAAAGTTCACTTTTAACAGAAATCATATTAATAGTTTTAAAAATGAGAGCTGATCTAAGAATAATATAATTCAGTGTTAGTAATTAATTATACAGTCATACATAAATTGTTTATTTCGTTCTACTTAAGATTTTATTCTTTGGAAAGGATAAACCAGGCTTTCTCCACAAAAATTTAGATTTTACATTCTAAATTTAAGTATATTTTAGAAAAGTATTTAGCTCTCTTATTTAGGACTGAATAAGAAAGATGTCCAAATAAAACTACTAGAAATGAAAAAAGATGTTCTTAACTTTTATCAGCTAAGAAATTATACAACAGAGTTATTACTTATATAGTTCTTTATTCCAATTTCTTATCTTTCAAGATTTTCTCTTTGGTAAATTAAAGTAACATTTGACATAAAAATTCTAGTGTTAAATGAATTGATCTTTGTTTTTATTTGAATGAGTTTGCATGTAGTAGCTGCCAGTAGGACAGTACTCAGGCTATCACTTCAGTTCTACAGAAAGAATCCTCCTCCTTATCTCTTGATGAAAATGAAAATATTCCTTCTTACAGAAATGTGCAATTATGAAAAGGGGATTCAAAAACTGGAGTGAACAATGATTGTACATTCCACATATAACTGTGTAGTTTCCTCTATCCAGGATATAAGTAGAAAATGCCCTACTAAATTTCCCACACCTTTTCTCCCTGGCTAATGATAAACATCAAAATAAATTTTAATTTTTATCATGAGCCAGGATAAAAATGTTATCCTCCTTTAGCCTATTTTCTAAAAACTGCAGCCATTTAGCATTGATGGCAAAGGAATATTATTCTCAGATAATTGTGATGAAAGTTTCTCTTCTAAGATGTATTTCCATTCTTAATGATGACAGTTTATAATTACATCTTACAACTCAAGAGATCTGATTCCACAGTGGAGTTATAAAGTTCCATTAAAAGTCAGTATCCAGTCCGGCCAGGTGTGGTGGCTCACACCCGTAATCCCAGCACCTTGGGAGGTCGAGGCGGGTGGATAACCTGAGGTCAGGAGTTTGAGACCCGCCTGGTCAATATGGTGAAACCCCCTCTCTACTAAAAATACAAAAAAATTAGCTGGGTGTAGTGGCAGGTGCCTGTAATCCCAGACAGGACAATTGCTTGAACCTGTGAGGCAGGGGTTGCATTGAGCTGAGATAGCGCCAATGCACTCCAGCCTGGCTAACAAGGGTGAAACTCCATCTCAAAAAAAAAAAAAAGAGTCTAGGATCAGTCCAAAGAAACAACAAAAAGGTGGGTAAAGTTCAGTGAAACATAATTTTATAAACTGCACACATATATATGTATGTTGACATTTCTCTAAAATTTCCTGCTCTTACCTTCAACATTATATTGAAATGTATTTAAATTTATGCAATATTGTTTAAAGGAACTAAATTTTACATGATTTAGGTTCACTCCCAAACGATTTCAGATAGCTTTGCTGTAGAGTCAATTTTTAAAAAACACCATGAAATTCTTTAGGATTTATCACTCTATTTGACTTTATAAAAGTGATAGTTGTGACCAAAACAGCTGTAATAAAATGAAAATATAGATGTAATTACTTTCATCATTGATAAGTACAAATATATTCTGCTCAATCTCACAAACAAATTAGTCGGTCACTGAGATACAATTGGTACCGTTCCAATTTGTGTCTCATAAATGAAAACTGTCAATAAACATTCAGCTGTGGATCTAAGGACCCTTATATTTCTAATCTGTTGGCCAGACAAAGTCTAAATCACATCTTGACACTTTGCCATTAAGTCAGTCTTGCTGCTGTGCTCCAATTCTCCTTTGAATCATTAATCCAAAAATTGTGTTACTGCCTTATTTGTTGGATCAAGTTTCGGTCAAAAATCAGATAGGTGACATGAATATATGGGGTGTATGTTCCAGTTTCTCTGTAATTACATTTGTTAACTTGTATTCTGGCTCCTTGAAGATCTTGACCTCAAAGTCCTGTAGTTGAGCCCTACTGCTTTGGCAGTTCTTTTGGATAGACTGTTATCTATTTCCTATTACCAAACCGCCCTATTGGAGTTGTTATCCATCCGTTGCTGGCTCCTGGTGAAGTTGTCTCTTGGAATAGCTTTACAGAGGCTACTTTCCACCTTGACTACATATTGCCCATGTCACTAGGTCTGCCTAATTTCTGAGACTCACTGCTTTGCTGAAACTATTCCTTCACTCAAATTAAATCACAGGACTAACTCAAACTCCGGTTTTCTCCTGAGTTTTTCTTAGTTATATACTGTTAGTTCTAAAGATGAGATGGACTAAGGAGTAAAAACAATATGTACTTTTTTTTTTTTTTGAGATGGAGTCTTACTCTGTCACCTTGGCTGCAGTGCAGTGGCATGATCTCAGCTCACTGCAACCTCTGCCTCCTGGGTTCAAGGATTCTCCTGCCTCAGCCTCCTGAGTAACTGGGATTATAGGCCCCCACCACTGTGCCCAACTAATTTTTGTATTTTTAGTAGAGACGGGGTTTTGCCATGTTGGCCAGGCTGGTCTTGAACTCCTGACCTCAGGTGATCTGCCCGCCTTGGCCTCCCAAACTGCTGGGATTACAGGCAGGAGCCACTGCACCTGGCCAACAATATGTACTTTTTATTCTAAATCTAGTGCACCATGTCTTTTCTCTGACTTGCTAATTAACAAAAGGAACCTCAGATTAATGTTGCAAATATAATTTTTTTATAGTAAGATAACATTGTGTGATCAATGATGACTTGGCCTCCTACCTTGTAAGTGTCTTGCTGATTTTACTCCATTTTGTCTTCAAAATGAAGATAATGTTGAACAAACTGAAGAATGTTAGTTTTCAGTAGTTATGTGAAATGATTTGATCATCTGTTGCTTATATAAATTATTTAATGCTATTCTAATGATAGAAACTGCCTATGGAATGTAGTAACCCTGTGTTTCTTGGTGTTGAAATATTCAAGTATAACATGTTACTTCTGTGAGTGGTAAATTTTAAATTCTGCCAGAGCAGTCAAAATGCACATAATTTTAACATATATTAAGACATAATTTCTTATCGTGTAAATTACCTTCACATAAAGGAATATTCTGAAATGACAGTTGGCTTTATGTAAGTCTCTTTATTCATTAAATGCCTCTGGTTATCAACATATATCCACTTCCCAAGCTCTATGTTGAAAGCTGAAATTAAAATACCATAGCAGTATATAAGATCTTCATTTTTTTTCCCCTGGTACTAAAAGTAGGAAAAAGTTAACACTGAAGCATTATTCCTTCTTTAACAATTCAGTAATCATTCTTTGACCCTTACAGAAAGGAAATTTTTAAGGCTCAACTAGTGTTAGTGCAAATGAAGTTGTATCTTCTAACAAAGTACCTTCTTTAGATATAAAACAGAAGCAGTAAGCTACAATACTGTCAGCTAAAAGTTTTCTGACACACTTTGCCTAAATTGTGGGAATTCACACCACGGATGTCAGATATCATCTGTATAGTTCTATAAAAATCCTTCAAAACCCTATAGGAACCCACAAATTTCCACAATTGGCACGGTGGGGATATAACACTTTTTAGCTGAAGGCACTGTATCTCTGGGAGGATCTTTTTATTAAGAGGAACTGGAATGAGTTGTAAGTGCCACATATGGGGACTGGAATAATGTAAAAAAGAACAGCAGCTACTGATCCACACTTGTAGCACTTAAAAAAAAAAGATGAGATGATAAAGAGCTGGCATAATCATAAGTTCTGTACAATCACTTTGGAAAGAGATCTCAAAGCTAACTAGCAAAGTTAATCAAAAAGTTTAGAGATTAAATGAAAATGGAATTAAATCAGGACAAAAATTATAAGAGGACCAGAAATGTTAGAAAAAAAATAAAGTTGACTGAAAAATTGTTAATTAAAAAATCCATGGAAACATATGTGAGGCAAAAAAAAATCTTTCATGTTTAGAGTTTCGCAATGCAACATAATGATCCAAAACATCAGCAAAAATAGTACAGGCTTAACAGGAATGAAAACAATGAGAAAGAGCATTCCATTTGCTCAAGTTGTCAGTCACTTTCAACTGCTTTCCTCTGAAATACAGAGCCACTCCAATTTCAAATGCTTTTGTCCACAGAGAGATCTAAGATCTGTAGGGATTTTATATAAAATATCAGCAACCAAAGAGGTAGGATCTGCAAATTCTACATGTGCCTACAAATAGCAATTTAAATTTTAAGGCAACCAAAGAGAATAGAAGGAAGAAATGTAATATTATATACTTATATTTTCATTATGTTTTGTGACAATTCACAGTTTAGATTTTCAATACTGTTTAATCCAGTGGGGGTCTAGGAGCCCCTTTTAGCTATCTATGGGGCAAAATATTATCAACAGGAGAGGCCAAAGTATAATACTGAAATGACTTAACAACTGAGGTTATGAAGAAGAGGATGTTGTAAAGATGACTGGGGTATGTGACGTACACAAAGTTCTGGAGCATGTTGAATAAGTATTTGACATGCAAACTAAAAAAAATCTTGTGATCTCTATTGCAATTCTGAAATAATACTACATTACTCCTTTTATATAACACCTCAGCCTTTTATTTTCTTATCCTAAGGGTTTGCCTTCTAAGGACACAACAAATTAATTTTCTTATCTTATATCCAACATATTAACATTCTATATAAAAGATTTTTAACTCTCAAGCTTCAAATATTTGCTTCACTAACAGGAGAAAATAATAATCACCTACAACGAATATAGAATATTTAGCAAGCAAAACTTTGAAATGACATAGAGGCTAAGAGGAGTCAGGAATGACATATAAGAAAGGATCTGAAAACTCAACAGTAGGAGACTCTAATAATCAGAAAGGGGAATGGCATGACAATGGGAGGCTTTGTGAGTAAAGCCCTCAATATAAAACCAGCTAGGGAAGAACATGTATTTTGATCTCTAGACACAACATTTGAAAATATAAAAACGGAAATCTCATTTAACATTTTGTATGAGGAAAAACAGTAAATCTGAACCAACTTATTGAGAATGAGGAGAAACAACTACTTAATACAAAAAAGAAACAACTGAGTAGAACTAAACATGGTAGGTACATCATTAAATTCCACTTCTTGCCTCAGGTTGGGAAGGAGACAGGAAATGGATTGATTGTATCAGTATGCGTTCATCTTCCAGGTCTAGTCTACATGTTTTCTTCTCATGTCATTTGAGAAGACAGTAAATTCAAGTTATTTCAGCTTAAACACAGCATCAATCCTAACTTTTCAAACATTTTTAGAGGTAAATGTCTGTATAAAATAGGAAGCTAGTCATTTTTAATTCATATTCTATATAACTCTGAAAAAGGGAATATTGGCATTCAGGTGCATAAGGGAGCAATATTATAAATTGTAATGATACTCAGCTCAGACACTTAAAGCATTGTTTTCCTTCATTCACACCACGGATGGTTCTAGGACTCTGTGAACAGCAACAGAAAATAAATACGTTTTAAATTCAAGTACTTACTTTGAATCAACAAGTAGTTGAGTCAAAACAGTCAAAGAAGATTCAAAAAGTTATTATGTAGAATCTATACAATTTCACCTGGCTTTAACTTTTCTTACTTTTTGCTGAACTCCCCTTAAACATCAGCTGATTTATATTGCACAAATTTTGATAATTGTTTTCAATCTGCTTTCAACAATGTAAATAAAATTTCACAAGGTCCGGGATGATAATCATGAATGAGGTGAAGGGGCCTCATTCTACTCCAAGTGGAAAGCCACTTTTTACTCACATAAATTGAAATGGTTATAAAATACATATTAATTAAATAATTACAACTAAAAATAAAACTTAAAAAGTATACTCTACCAATATTTAGAAAAATTTCTTAGCTCCCACATAAAAATGAACATTGTATTTACTCATCTGTTCTTCCTAAAATCTCTTTTGTTCTCCCTTCTTCAAGATTCTAGGAGAACCCCGGATTTTATACTTCTGTAAGTATTACTGTGTGAGGTCTAACCATTTCTAAGTAACTGTAATCTCCAATTTGATTCCTCATAATCAGTATCATACTTTTACTGAATGCTTACTTGACATAGTAGAATGTGCTAGGGGTTTCTTATACTATAATTTGTCTAAAACATAGTCTCTGTCCTTAAGGGACTTGTCATTAAGGTAGGGATATCTGCAAAGTGAACACAGATGTATGCATAAACACACATGCACGTGAATGTGCACACACACTCACACATGTACACAAAGTATCAGTCCAAAATAGTGGTATAAGAAGCAAGTTCTTTAGAAGTGTGGAGCAGAGTGCATGGTCCTGACGGTAAAATTCCTTGGGAAAGCCTCTTGGGAAAAAATAGGACTAGTCCTGTAAGGAAAGGTAGAATTTAGGTAAGAGAGTAGAGGGGAACCAGAAAAGGGAAAGGGCAGAAATTCAAATAGTGTGAGGGAAATAAATGCATTAATTTGGAAAAAGGCCTTTATTCAGGACACTGAATAAAGCGAAAACTGGAGTGGAAGAAAAGGGTTAAAATATGGAGTATGGAATATAAATGATAATTTGGCATCTCTTGTTCTCCACAATTTGTAAGAAGCACCAGACCATATCTATTTCACTCTTCTAATGCTTCAAAAAACATCATCTCCACCAACCTCAGGTATATACTCATATTCTACTATGTAGAATTTTACTATAATGGAATTGAATTAAAAGACTAATCAAAAAAAGCACCAGTGTTTTCTCCTGAATCTAATGATATTTAGGTTCTTAGATTCCTCAAGTAAAATGCTGAATTCTTCATCTTCCCTTTTGAACCTGCTTCTTGGGTCCTCTATTTCTTTTTGCAGATTTTTAAAGTGGCTATGAATTTTCCCAATTTTCCTCTTTGTCCCTAGCATTCAATGGGTTGCCTTGTTCTGGTATTTCTTTTCACAGCACTTCTTATATGGATTCTTTGCTCTCCACTCCTAGTCTTGTACTTGCGTTAGATATTACATACTGCCAGAATTAATTTTCTGCTTCCAGTCTCTCCCAATTTCAGAATATCCTCCTATACATGAGTTTCATTAAGTCATGGTTCATTCAGTACACTTTTAGATTACCCTTCCTAATGTATAGCTCTGATCATGTCAAACTCAAGCTGATAACAGTAACAAGCTGTATATTGACTGAAACAAACACCATAGCTTGATATTTAAGTTACTCAGCAGTCTGGTCCCACTTCCTATATTCTGAATTCTATATTCCCTTATGTATTCTAAATTCCTGTCAAAACTAATACTCAATGTTTTCAAGATACACATGATAAGTCCCTGATTCTGGGTTGGTGTTGTTCTATTTGGGTTGTTCATTGCCTAAAACTTCAGATAACATTTTCTTATCTCAAGAATCCTTTATCCCACTGATTCAGTAATGTGCTACCTATAATAAGTCCTTGTGTCATATTGTTTCACTTTTTATTTTTAGAGACAGATAGAGTCTCACTCTGTGGTGCAGGCTGGAGTTCCATGGCATGATCAGAGCTCACTGTAACCTCGAACTCCCTAGGCTCAAGCTATCCTCCTGACTGAGCCTCCTGAGTAGCTACGACTATATATAGGCACACACCACACCCAACTAATTTTTCAAATTATTTTTGTAGATACAGGGTCTCACTATGTTGTCCAGTCTGGTCTTGAACTCCTGGCCTCAAGCAATCCTCCCACCCTGCCCTCCCAAAATGCTGGGATTACTGGCATAAGCCACTGTGCCTGGTCTCATGTTGTTTCAGTTTTATGGATCTGCTTACTTTATGAATTATAAGAGGAGAATGAAGGAGAAGAAAATGGATTGTCAATGAAACTAACCACAAACTTACAGAGTGCCTTGAAACAAGTATTAAAATGCAAAATACAAAAATATTTTCATATTGTTTATAGACTCATTTTTAGTAACAGTGAGGTATTACAAGAAGTAATATAAATTGCTACCTATTTACACAGCACTATGGGAGACACAAGGAGCAATTATTATGTTCCAGGCACTCATTTCATTTGCAAGAATCTTATGAAGTAAGAAGCATTATATTATTACTTACCTCATTTTCAGCTGAGAAAGCTGAGGAAAGAAATGTTAAGTAACTTGCTCAATCCCACTTGGCTATTAACTATTGAATCTGGAATTGGAACCCTGACAATCTGGCATTACAACCTATGCTCTGATACCACTAGGCCCTACTTCCTCTTGTTTACAATTGCATCAGCATAACTGCCCCCCTCTAAAACAACAAGTAACGTGACTTCATTTCAGGAGATATAACTATGCTATGTAAATGTCTTATAAAAATTACTTCACTTCTGTTTAATTTCCAAAGTATTTTGAAATGCATTCAATTATATACAACCAAATTTTGATTGAGAGAATTAGATCAATATTTCTACCTTTGCCTAATAAAATACATAACATGGTTTACGTACAAGCATCTTAAAACTTTATAAAGGTGAAGATAGAGAATACTGAAATATTCCATAAATATTTGACATCTGTTATGCAAAAGCTAATGACAGCAGCGGAGACAGATTTAAGAATGAATATTGACTCAATATTTTGCAAGATAATTAAAATTTTGATTATAATTGATACAATTTAGAAAAAGGGAAAATTTACACTCCTTTTAATTTTTATTTTTTCTGAAATCTATTTTCAACAAGCCAAGACAAATTTTCCTTTTATCTATGGAAAATAAACCATAAGTATTTTTCTTTTTTTTTTTTTTTTGAGACGGAGTCTCGCTGTGTCTCCCAGGCTGGGGTGCAGTGGCGTGATCTCGGCTCACTGCAAGCTCCGCCTCCCGGGTTCACGCCATTCTCCCGCCTCAGCCTCCCAAGTAGCTGGGACTACAGGCGCCCGCCACCATGCCCGGCTAGTTTTTTTTTTTGTATTTTTAGTAGAGACGGGGTTTCACCATGTTAGCCAGGATAGTCTCGATCTCCTGACCTCGTGATCCACCCGCCTCGGCCTCCCAAAGTGCTGGGATTACAGGCTTGAGCCACCGCGCCCGGCCACCATAAGTATTTTTCACATGCACTAATTCATATAAGCATAAAATGTGTTATATATTAACTATGAACATTTTAACTTTATAAAGACATAGCAGCAATATACTGGACATTATATGTATAATTTTTAGATGTTATCTAATACATACTAATATTTCTCTGAAATATTTCATTAACTTTAATAATAAAATGAAAAGTCTGAAGTAGCAATTGCCAAATGAAAAACAAAACCCATCTAACAATGCTACAATTTAGCCCAATTACTATTTCAGGTTCTAAAATATAATGTTTAATAAACTATTTCATTAATCATTTTTTTACTTTAATATTTTTAGCACCACACGATTACATTTAAAAAATAAGTCTTTACATATCCTCTATAGGTAGTTTATAACAACCACTATATACTGCCTATGAGCACAGGGAGTTGCACCAACAGCTTAAACACTTTTATTAGGAACGTCTTTTATTTCTCTGAAATAGGTCTTTTTTTTTAAAGCGGAAAACAGGATCTAACTCTTGTTTGCTCTTTAAAGTTTTATTGTTTTAGCATTTTATACAGGGAGTGAGCATTAGCATACTCAGGAGAACTGCTGAAAGTAAAAGGCCGCAAGCTACCCACTGCATGGCTGATAGGATAAAGCGGGGATATAAAAACTTTTGTCTGATTGCTCACTTTCCTTGTTTTAGAGTACTGCTACTCTCAAGAGCATATATTCATGTTCTTTCTACTTCGAGTTTTATTACTTCTTTTGTATTATTTAATACATCTAAAGACACTTCCAAAAGACAAATTTTTCCATTTTGAAGAAGTAATGGTTTGGAACCTGATAAAACACATTAATGTTCACAGTGTGTTTTTTGCAAAGGTGATAGAGTAAAAGTGCTATAAAGCAATTAGGCATATGATCTTAAAGACATTAATATGTCAAACAGAATAAAATGTTTAAAAAGACAACAAATACCCTGTGAAAGGTCAAGTGAAAATGGGTACATATAAAGAGCATATTTCTCTTTCAGACCTTTTACTAGATATTGAATGGAAAAATAAAGGAAGACAATATAAAAATGAGAGAAAGGACTAATCTAACCTCAGTAACTTGTAATTAGAAGTATGTGACGTTTAATTCTAGGAAGTACAGACATAAGTTGCAACTCAACCTGACAGCTAAATGGTGCACACCCTTCATTATTCAGATTCGAATTTTTTTTCCTCTGAATTCTCAGTTCTACCAGGGTCAATACATTTTAGTAAACAAGACACTAATATGCTTGACACTACTGAACAAAGCCAGGCATTTTTTAAAGTGTCATACACATTTCTGAAATCCACAATACATCAATTTTTAATACTTCTACTCTCTCAGCTCCATTAAAAAGATGGTAGGGGAAAGATTTTAGAGTAATTAATGATATAGTTAGCTGCTAAATATTAATAGGAATCATAGTCTTGCATAAAATATAACATATAAACCTTGCCAATACAGACACACCAGTAATTAAAGTTGAATATATAATTACACTGATTTATAAGACAGGCAAAAAGTTACACTTTACTAGCTTCTATGTAAACTGTGGGTAACAGTTAAACTTTCCATTTTACGGTTTATAAAAATGGGCAATATCTTGACTACAGTTCATAAATAGTTTAGAGACCTGTAATAGTAGTAAAAATTATAACAACTTATTCCATCATGAATATTCTTATTGCACCATACAAACCAAACTGTGATAACGACCCATAAGATGTAGATTCATCTTAGACACTGCTTTACGCCCAAGAGAACGTTAGTAGTACTAAGAATCTGTAGAGGACTGCTGGAACAATAATTACAGGGTATTTGAGATAATCTAAAAAAGTATTAAAACCGATTTTGATCAACTTTGTCATATTATGAACATGGTATAATGTAACTCCACTTAAATTTGTATTTTTAACTGATACAACAGTAAAAACTTCAGAAAAAATACTAAATTTAAGAAGCATATTAATATAGATTCTTCCCTTTAGAGAGTCTGTTACCCACACTTACATGTGCGGCTGAGGCGAGCAGCCCGGACTACTGTTTCCGTTGCTGTCAATGTGATCCAGAGAACCATTGAGGTCTTCGTGGACAGCCTGCAGTAGGCCACTGGATGCATTATTGATCAGTCCAGGATTACTTAGCAAAGGTAAACTGCTCTCTGCCAAGGCAGCCTAGTGAAATGAAGAGTGTGTAAAACAACTTTCAAAATGGCATTTAAAATAATTTTTAAAACATGTATCTTCTTTTAATGGGTTCAAATAATGAAACAGATATTTCAGAAGGATTAAAAGAAAATTTATTGAAAAAAAAATTCCTAACTGGCTACTTGTGGCAGAGATGCAAGGAAATTAAGTGTGATGCAAACATACAAACAACAGTCCTTGCAGCAAACTTTCTCACTCATGTTTCAACCTTTGGCATAATGAAATGTTAAATCCACACATGTAATGAAATACTCCAGTTTAATATAAGCAGTTGCTCTGCTTTTTTAAAAATGACCAGAACTTAACTCAAAATAAAGAAGTCCTGACATTTGCCTCCTCTGCATAAAAATTATATATTATAATTAAACTTTAAAGTTTTTGCCACAAGCACCATGTTCCCCAACACTATGATGTGAAATCATTTATGACAGCCTGGATAAATATTAATGCATAGCCACATGCATTTGCAAAAGCTTCTATCAATCTAGCATTTGCAGAAAAACCGAATGTTCCAGATTTTGCCACAGGGTGTCCTTCTTGCTTCTTCACATCAAAAGTAGCTTGAATTAGAACCATTGCTGTCTATAGTACTAGGTAC
>NC_092128.1:44683495-44705995 GCF_043159975.1 Macaca nemestrina
TGAGGTCACAGTTGCCTCGACAGTAACAAGTTACTGAAACCATAAATTAGAAGGCCCATGGTGTCTCTTTAAAGTCCTGTGGACACTGTTAGCAATGGACTAGTGCCAACAGCTGTGAAGGGGTGAAGGGTTCTCAAAGCGAAGTGCCTGCCAGGATTGTCTACACACTTCATGCATTCCCACTGAGGTCCAGTTAGTGCCCCCTGCAATCTGCCATCATCAATCTAATTCAATAGAGTGACAGAGACCAGGCAGTGTGAAACGCTGAACTCTGCCACGGAGTCGGCATCTACACTTGCACTGGGTCTCATTACAACTGACGGACCTTACTTTTCCATCAGTCAGACACAGCAGAAGGAAAAAAAAAGAGGCATAATTGGTCACACTGAAGACTGTATCATCAGCTGAACTCTTATGTTTTGGTCTACCTTTAATAAATGGTAAACAGGTTTATAAAAAGCTTTTTAAACTTTAACAGTGATGGTGCTTTTTATGTTCTTGATTATTTTACAAGTCAAAACAAAATATTTTTAGTAACTGAAAAAAGCAATGACATGATGAATTTGAAACAAGATGTAATAAAATATGAAGAAAAATCGTACCTTTAAATGAAACAAAGTATTAGTTTTATTGAGAAAAGATCATCTTTAAGATAAAATATTAGACAAAACCTTAAAGGCTTAGTAAAACATAACAAGAGTCAGACTTTGGGTGATGTAATTGCTTTCTGATTAGTTCTATGAATTCTGTTTACTTCTGGCCAAATTCTGTTTCAACATTAATAGAATTTTTTATAACTTAAAACAGCATTTGAAACAACATGCGTATTATCATTTGTGATATAAATTATCTGCCTTTAATCTAGCTAAAGAAAACTATAAAGATTTTTTGCAAGTTCTTTAAAATTACACTACAAAAAAGAAAAGAAAAGGTTATCTTTCAGGGTGTTAGTTATATTACAGGCATGATATTGTAAAGACCGGCTGTTGGCCATAATATAAAATCTCATGGAAAAAAATCAAGGTTAGCTCATGTAAAAACTGTCTCTGTAATAAAATCATAACTAATTGGGAGTTTGGTCTAACCTACATTGGGAAAATCTTAGGTCTGATTACTTTGGGATATTCAAATGCACATGATGTGGTCTAAAAGTTATAAAAATATAAGTGAAAAGTACATTAAACTACAGCAATCCTTTCTGGGTTATCAGTAATTGCCACTCTTTAAAACAATCTAAAATTCCATTATCTCCATTAGTTATTGTATGGCTAAGACAATAAGATGCAGCCTGAAAGACCCAGAATCTGCTCAGTACTCAAGGTAACATACCAGAATTCTGAGAAGAGTCCATTAAGTGAGCATTTGACAAACCTGTATTTCTAACTGTTGCACCACCTGCATTTGCACTCGACACTGAGCGGTGCTTCGGTCATCCAATGCGTGTTCATTGTTAAGGTGCCTAAACAAACAGAAGACACAAAACAGAATGTAAAGTGATGTCGATCTCAGTGGCATAGGCTACATTTAAAAAGCATTACTCTGAAGTCAGATGTTTCTCTGTGCACTGGGAAAACAGAAAGCCTTGAAACCATACAGAAAAAAGTTAAAGCTGCTTACGTGTTGTGTGAAATTATTTATGTAATGTAAAGAGACTCTTCGAATGACAAAAAATGTCACTGTCTCTAAGCTTACCTGTTACTACAAAAAATATTTCCCCAGACCATTTACAGAGTTATAGTAGAAGTCATATTATTTATGCCATTTTTTTAAAAAAAAGAACAGCTTACAAATCTATGAAGCAAAAGCAATTCTGAACAGAACAAAGGCAATTTTCTATTTCATTTCTGTTAGAACAGTTTGTTGTTTCTACGATGTATTTTAGTGAGCAATGTTTTATTTCATTGGGATGCGGTATGAATTAGGTAAAGATGGCAAATTATCATCCCGTGGAAACATCAATATTTATGAAGAACGATGATTTGCTGTTAGTAATAAAGAAACTTCATGGAAGATTCTCATCATTAGAATAATAAGATTGACATTTCATGTCCAGTGTCCTAACTAGGAGACATTTATCCTAATCTTATTTTTTAAATAGTGAAAAATAAATCATTCCAATGATCTTACTCTAACCTTGAATATGCATTAGTCTACCCTGAATGTGCATTAGTCTACCATTATTATTTCTATACAATGTTTAAAAAGATCTCTTTAATGAGTGGTATGTTAATATGCCAAAAGTAATTTAGTAAAGCAGAATCTCCAATGAACATGAAAACATTTAATAATATATACTCTTTAATTTGTAATATATAATGTCTTTGATGCCTCCTAAAATTAAAGAAAGTAATCTTCAAGTAATTTAATATCCGTTGGTGTATCTACTTCACCAATGGGCAAACTAAGGCAACAATTTTAGAGATGTTCTCATCATTGCATATGAGTGAAATGGCATATTGAAAGAAATTCACAAAATTAAATAATAATTTACATATTTACCCACATGGGCTCAAGTATCATTTAGAATGATATAATAGTCTAAGAAGTTTATAATAGCTCTGGGTGTACTAAATTCAACAAATATATTTTTGTATCCATTCAAATTATTTACTTTTATTTCTTGAAGATCATAACGAGGGAGAAAAAATACAGACACATATATGTAAAACATATGAAGAGTAATTAAAGTCGTGTTGCTGAAAAAAACTAATTTTATTATAAACAAAAGATTTGTTTATAGACCTAGGTTCAACAATCAGAAACCTTTGTTTTGCCTATACCTTGATAAGTTAAACCAGTTTGTTTTAATACTTCCTTATTGATCATAACAACAAAACCTCCATGTATCTTGTCACAATGTCAGTCTTGGTTGAAGAGAAATTGTGGACTAAAATAGCAAGGTGGATAAGGTCAAGCTGCAGGAGTGTGGCTGGAGTGCAGGGGAGGGACTTCCACTGTACCTGTCTGCTCTCTAAGCTCAGTTCAGGTTTGTTCTGCTATGAACCTGTGAGGAGGAGTAACATTCACTCATGCTCTCTGGGAAGGAGGTATGGAATGTCAGAGTAAACCAGAGGTTAGTTAACAGAAAAAGTGTCACTAATTCCTAAATAACAAGACAACATTTAAAAATTGTTTTTCAGGGTTTTTTCCTCCAAAATTTAAATGAACAGTAAGACAATTTTCTACCAGCATAACACAGTTGTGTGTTGAATTCTTAAGGCTTCATATTGCTGTGTTTCTGTAAGATTTATTTTTTTTTTTTTACCATGAACTCTTGGGGAACACAAACATATTTATTCCATATCAAAAAAAAAGATGCATATTTTCAAAAATGCTTCAGTTATACACTGAGATTAGGGTGTAAATGCAGGAAGCAAGATAAGTAGAATATACAGGTCTGCAATAAAAGGCACAGTCAGTATAACATTTATTTTCGTGCGAAATCACTTTTTAAAATGATTTTTTACATTTGTTTACTGCTTAGTGATAATCATGATCTTATATTTAAAGAACTAAAAAAAGTACAAAATGTTTGCATTATACACTTGGGTCTTAGAGACCTATTCAATTTATCTATGCAGCTTTTATTAGAATAGAGACTGTAGACTACAATAATAGTCAATGAGGTTTTGTCTTGATTGAATTTTTCAGTGGAACACAAAAGAACCTTGCCATTAAAATAGTCCTTTATTCTCCTGTATGAAGGCGAAAGGTTTTTAAAGTGTTGTGATGTTCAGTAATGAGCCTCTATCTAAATTATCATTGGTGACAAACTCACAAAGCACTTTTCGAGGACACATAGTTATGAAATGCCAGAGCTGCCACTTTCTTTCCTGTAATTATAGGCTAGCTTGCAGCCCTTCAATGATCATTTATAGAACAGCCTCCAGTGGATTACTGAGAACTTGAAAAACACATACATACCTCTGCCACATCTCCCTTCTCCTTTCCTCGCTATTGTTTACCAGTGATATGTAAAAGAATAGTGCCTATTCATTCCCTCTACTTAATTATGCCAATCAAAGTACAGAAATAGTGTCAGATATAAATACAATGCAATAAGACTAAATAAATAGGCTATGTATTAACATTAAATTATGAATTTATGTATTTATGACTATTTTGTGCCCAAATTATTCTCTTTTATGTTTTTATAACTATCTCAGGTACTACATATTACTGTTAAAAAATTCTCTATGATTTATAAATCAAGAATGAGATAATACTGAAAAATGAGAGGATTGGTGGATTTTCTCAGTCAGTGCCTAATTGCTGTTTCAAAATGCATATGCAAAGGGACATTTCATTAATCATTTAATCATGTCCCTTGCAGGAAGTTGGAACTAATGTTGCAAATACCCTTTTCATATGAATGCTCCATAATACTATCTTATGCATTTGATATATTGCCTATGTCATAAATTACGACTGCTTCAAAAGGACCAAGTGGGGTTGTTATCCCTGAAGATGCTTGTTACAAAACCTTTATTAAGTTTCTTTTTTTACTTATTGGTAGTTCTATTTCACAGCTTCATACAAGGCAACAATAATACTCTTTCTGATGCCAAAGGTCCGTAAATTACCCATGCAATCACTAACACCATTTCACAGGCCTGTTCTACTTCTACTGGTCTGCTAACAAGGCGATTACACACAAATTACTGAATGCCTATGAAATATTTAAATGCATTCTACTCTACTATGCATTAATAAGAGCAAAGCAAGCTCTGGAATTCTGGTTAGCTCCAGTCCCTAATGTCCCCTAATGAGCCTCTTACCGAGACTGCAGTTCAAACAGAGAGGTGAAGAAAAAATGCAAAGGGTGCCTTCAGAAAGGCAGCACTGAACAAACATTGTGTGAGCCAGTTCTAATTTATGGGTCACTTTATAGGTATATTGATTTTTGTTTTCAAAATGGAATAAATGATGTGGTCGACTGACGTCCTTTCAAAACTGCATTGAATCTGTGCTAGGCAGGTAGTATAAACTAGAAAAAACATAAATAAGCAGTCAACTTCTTTCTAAAAACAATTAAGCAAGCACTTCAGGAAGACAAAAAGTAGGAAAGGATCCTTCCAATTTATTTAATGCATAATTCTCTTTAATGAAGGTTTTATAGATTATGAATGTATGTGGTAACTTCAATTATATACAATCCAGATTAGTGATTCAATTTTAACCTTTGGATTCTTCAAATTCATTTAAAGTTGTAACATTTTATAAGCTAAAAAGGGATCAGATTTAAATCCAAGTATGTCAAAGACTGTTTTAACAAAATGTTTCACTTGCATATCACTGGTGTTTGATTTATTTTGCATCAAGCTTTTTATGTTTAAACACTGACAGGAGTTTAAATACAAAATGTTAGCTGTCACTATTCATTTAGTTGATTATGTGAGATGCCTTAGTTTTGAGAGATGGGGGCACTGTCACCAAAAGAAACAACATTCTGACAAGTTCAAAGAATGCCTTCTTGAGGTCATAATTTTGTAGCCATGCTGCCTAGTCAAAGACAAAGAAATAGACAATACACATTAAGTAAGAGCATAATTTTTAGAGTAGTCAGCTGCAATAAAAAAGACAACAAATTCCTATTAAATAAACTATGTTTCCACTATGTTTTCTATTGGTCTTCATATAGTATCAAGCCTTAAAAATTTAATCTGTAATAAATTTAACTCATTTACACCCATCTACTAATTAATCTTTAATACATTAATATCTTTATAGACACTAGCCATCCTGCCTTTCTTAGAGGAGAGTATTTCCACCTTTGTATCTTAGACGATGTTTTGTGTGCTGGCATCTATGCATGCAGGTTCAAGAACACTTGTCTGCTAAATGGAATGTTATATTGTAAACCTTTTGGCTTAAGCTCTAAAATCAATCCATCTATATTCAAGCTGACTTAGTTCCAATGGAATGATAATTAATTTTGCAGACAAACTACTCTAAAGTTTTGTCAGATGTTATTACACTTTGACATTTATAAGACAGTAATGAAGAACTAGTATTAAATGCTTTTAGTGATCTAGTGAGATACTCAATTAGTGGTCAGGAAAAATGGTTAGCTTCTGTCAACACCTACTTTACAGTAAAACTCAAAAATTTTCCTAAACACTTTTTATCCTGGATTTCCTTCATCATTTTGTGTTTTCTGCTTTCATCTTGCTGTTAGAAATAACTACTTCTAACTTAGTCTGAATTTTTTTTATCCAATTGAAAAGAGTGCCTCAATTAAAGAATATATAAAAATTAAAGAATATATAAGAATAAGAATATATAACACATAAATATATAAAATACATAAATATATATAATATACAGGTACATATATATGTGTTATACCTAAGCAACTGTCCTTTATAATGGCTTTTCATTTGGTGCAAGATAAACATAGAGGGATTCCACTAGTTTGTTTTGAGATGTAATGTGAAAAAAAGAATTGGGGACTCAATATATTTTCTACCTTTCTTTTTAATTTGATATATGTCGGCTAAATAGTAAAAATGAATGGTTTCCTTTCATTTCAAACAAAAGGATAAGCTATCTGATATCAAATTAAAGCTGAAGCTGTAAAATTTATTTCTACTGCATACTAGAACTAAAAATGTCACAATTATATTTTCCTTAAAAACTTTTATAATAAACACTGGATACAAAATTTTGGGAGAACAGATACACGAAAAAATGAGAACTAAAAACCTTTCACAGCACTTTAATTTCCCTATCATTTGCCTCCCCAAATCCTCAGTTTTCTCCATTATTACAAAGGAAAACAAAGTCATCTGAGAAAATCTGTGTAACTGGTGATGCTTTCCTTCTTCATTTTCACTTCCCACACAGATGCTAAGTAAACCTTTTTTGAATAACTGAAGTTTATTCATTTAGTGATATTATTTTCTTTCTTTTCAAATTTCTAACACATTTTAAAGAAGACAATGCCTCTATGGAAAGTATATCTAATCGATATTTCACTTCGGTTCAGTATACTTACATTAGCTCTATTAACAGAATTTATCACAGATCTTTGACTTAGTGAATCTAAAGCATATGAAAACAAAAAATGGACTAAAAAAGGCCTTAAAACCTCCTGTCATTAGTTCTGTCATCCCTATAAAGTTAATGGGTTGGAAAAATGGTCAGTCTTTGGAACCAAAGTTGATATTTAATTGAAAGGAAATGCTTTTTTAATTGTAATTTCTTTGTTTTTGTTTTTTTTTTTTTTTTAAACACTGGCATGAATATGAAAGAAGACTAAGGTAAAATGAGGGTTCATATTCATCTGATTGTTAGTAATAAACACATAAATATTTGAGAAAAATTAAATGCTCCTTTCAATTTGCTATAAACAAAATCATACTGAAAGAAAATACGTATTTTTTCCCTAAAGATTTATTTTGAATTTTGTCAGAAAGAACAATTTGGAGCAATAAAATGCATGGTGAGTGGGTTAGTCCTATGGCATAATTTACCATTCTTAAAAAACAGTAACAATAGTCCTTTACCTAATTTCAATGACAAGGAATAATATATTGATAAGGACAAATGTATTCACATGAGGAAATGGAAAATCATCTGTTAAAACAACATCCCTATGTTCTTTCTTTGCTTTAACTTTATTATTATTATTATTATTTTAGAGAAGAAAACTTCAGCAAAGTTACCTAACATTTGTTAATGGTCTCTTTGCTTATAATCAGTTTCATACTCAAATAAATGGCAGCTCACAACTGTTTTGATAAAAGAAAAGCGTAAATTTTCATTTAAGGCCATTTACAAAGAGCCATAGTGGTATATGAAGCAAATTTTTTCTTAATTAGTTACAAATGATAAAAGGTTAAAAAAATCTTTGTGGAAGTCTTACTGTAATTCATTTTTAAAGTTATTGTGATGCCAAGTACTTGTGCCTGGTTGTTAAGGTGCTTTTGCTCTATACCCTGTAGTCAGTCTTCCATTTGTAAACACATCTTTTTGATGTTTCTGCCAACATCCTGGCAACAAAGCAGTGCAATTTCAAATGAGCTAATTAACTTAATTGTTGATGAAGCATGAAACAGTTCACTCACCCTGTTAGCTGCACCATGACAACATAAGAGTCTCAGCCTGTGAAGTTACTCATCTCCATAAGCCTATCTGTAGCTCTCTGTTTAGATCTCTTGTATACCAGAATTGTGTAAGGAAAACATTTCATGAAAGATGAATCTTTTCACTTGAAAAAGAACTCCTTAAGATTTTTTTTTAAATAAAATACTGTATTACAAATTAAGAATATACAAAGTGTTGGTTTTAAGCTAGAGAAGCCATGTAATCTGTTATACAAAGATATAGCCATGTGTGTTTCTTGATGTTTCTAAGGGCAAAAAGTAACAATGTAAATGAAATGTAGTTATTTCTTTAAAGTTTAGCCAGTATAAACTTTCATTTTTAATTCTTGTAGTTAAATGTATATACTAAATACTATTTTAAAAAATATATAAAGCCTGCAATTAAAAAACAAGCCTTCAAAATATGTTTACTGAAATATATATATATTATGATGACTCACATAATATTAATTAGAAACTTAAAACTTAAGAGAATTCTATTTTACAAACAGTTCTGTTATAAAGTTCTCCAATGATTAATCACATATTATTGTAGGCTAATATTTTTCATTCATTCAAAAATCTTTACTAAATAATCTGTAAAATACCTTAATGAAAAGATGAAGCCTGACCTTGCTAAATCCACTTGTTGGAACCCACAAAAATCTTATAGTGTGTCTTATAATGGACTTTTACTTTTCTCTTTCATCTTTTGTTTATTTACAATGTGCCTAAAACTCCCATATAATTCAGCACCCCCCGCCAAAAAAAAAAAAAGTAAAAAACCTACTTTAAAAACTGTCCAAAATCTTCACAAATGCTTTCACAGCCTGGCCATTTGCAAACTCCATGGCCATAGAGAGTGTGAGAGGCCCCAGTCTCCTCATGTGACGAGCTGTAGCAAAAGAACACGACGTCAGATTCATCTCAAAAAGCTATAATCGTTGCAGGCTGCTAGCGCCTGTCAGGTTACGATCAGTGACAAACAGGTCAAAACAGGTCAATTCAGCTCAGAGCAGTCAGAAAAATTTAATCGTTCTATTGAATAGTTCAACTGCCAAGGCTAGATGATGTTCCAATTAGAGGAGAAATAGAGCCAAAGATGACTGTTAATAAAGGATGAAAAACTAAGAGGACTGTATAATATCATATGCTAATCCTGCCATATGACCTTAATGTAACATTTTATCTCTAAATAAAAAATATATATTCATATGTGGTCAAGTGAAAAAAAACCTTCATTTTTAAGAAAATAATAGGACAGTCATCATAAGATTTTGAAGTGCTCTTTTTAAAGAAGATATGGATTATTTAAATTGTTTAACATTTATGTATAAACCACATATATTTCTACTAGTTACACTTGATTTAGAAAATCTACTTTGGAACAGTATTCATTAGCTATATCTTTATATACTTATTGAAGACTTTTGATAAGTGAATATTAGATAGAGAGAACCCAGAGAAATCAACCAACTTTTGGAATGCATAATCATCAAATTAATCTCAATTAAAACAACAGCATGAAAGCATTCAGGAGCATACCACTTTATACTAATAAAAACAAACAAGAAAAATTTTCCTTGATACTCAAATGAAGGCCAGAAACATCACTGAATTATAGAATTTTATTTTAAATGGTAGTATAATTCAATATATGTTTCTTTGAAAAACATTTGTTTATGACAAAGAATTTGTTATGGCAAGGCAGATATTCATATTGCGTAACAGAACACTATCAATCCACTACACTTACATATGAAGTTTGGAGCTTTATATATAAGCCTAAGCCATTATGTTAAGAATTCTACACTTACATTCCATCTTTTAAAAACAGATTTTTCACACTGAGCAATATTTTAGCTTATGAACTATATGCAAATTACTTTAAAGGACTTGATTAGAGAGCACTATGCCTAAATAAATGGAACTAAAGGACAAATGTACATGAATGCTCCTTTTACAAATGCAATTTTTATACAACTAAAATAAAACAGTAAGTAAAAAATTATCTAACATAACACATTTAATATTAATAACTGAAATAAAATATTTTTTCTTTGAAATTTTAGTTGAATTTAATCATAAAATCACCAACATAAGTTTCTCTTTATGTGTTTAGATATTTCATCATGCCACAATTAAAAAGGCAAACCAGAATTTCCATCATCTAGCTTAGTACGCTTGTGTCTATATATTTATCTGTTCTCTGCTTTCTAATTCATATGTTTGAAACATATGAGAGATATCCATGCATCTTTAATTATTTGAAATTAAAGAACTGATTTTTAGCTTGAAAAATGTTCTCAGCAATCAGGTTAATCATAACATCTTAGTCATAAAAATATATTGATACAATCATTCCACATGCACTCATGAAAAAATAAATGTCTTCAGGCAAACTCCCCAACTATATCCATCAAACTTTTGGTATTTGAACTGCTTTTCTGCAATATAAAGAATATAATAAGATAAATAATCTAAAGATTTCTAACCTGTTGTTCTATACATTTTGTCCTTGTTTCAAGTACAAATTATTCTTTTCCATTGTCTCAATGGTGAAAATAAAATTTGATGATAGATAAATATAGAATAAAGCTCATGAGATTTACCTGTCTCGCCTTGCATTTAGAACTGAAGACTGTCCATTCACTATGGAATGATGAGTTATTGGTGGTGATGCTTTGGAAGTGGTGGAGGAGGTAGTCGAGGAGGAATTGTTAGTAGTGAGGTCTAGCCCTCCATGTTTAATGCCATTGTCTTCCATACTGTGAACTCCAGTCACTTCTTTCCATAACTGCTGAATCTCAGCAGGACTTAAGCCAGCTATAAAATGAAAGAAAGCTTCATTAACATAACAAGGTAAAGTTTATATAATGAGCTTTGTGTTATTAATAGATTAATACCAACAACAGTGATGTTACCTGCATAAATTAATATGCAACAAAAAATCAGTTTTACACTATCAGCACCAAAGCTTTTGTCTTGAAAAAAATCATTTATTTTCGAAAGAGTACCAATTTGGGAATAGGATGAGGAATACTGCCATATGAAATAACTGAGAATATTATCAAGCATTAAAAAATCTCTGCATGTTCCATTTAAAAACTGAACTAGGGCCAGGCATGGTGGCTCATGCCTGTAATCCCAACACTCTGGGAGGCCGAGGTGGGCGAATCACTTGAGGCCAGGAGTTCAAGACCAGCCTGGTCAACATGGTGAAACCCTGTCTCTAGCAGAAATACAAAAATTAGCCAGGTGTGGTGGCGCACACCTGTAATCCCAGCTACTGGGGGTGTTGAGGCAGGAGAAATGCTTGAACCCGGGAGGCAGAAGTTGCAGTGAGCTAAGATTGTACCACTGCACTCCAGCCTGGGTGAGACCCTGTGTCAAAAAAAAAAAAAAAAAAAAAAAGAATAAATAAATAAATAAATAAAAATAAAAATTGAACTATTCAACTTTCTTTTTTTTTTTTTTTTTTTTTTTTTTGAGACGGAGTCTCGCTCTGTGGCCCAGGCTGGAGTGCAGTGGCCGGATCTCAGCTCACTGCAAGCTCCACCTCCCAGGTTTATGCCATTCTCCTGCCTCAGCCTCCCGAGTAGCTGGGACTACAGGCGCCCGCCACCTCGCCCGGCTAGTTTTTTGTATTTTTTAGTAGAGACGGGGTTTCACCGTGTTAGCCAGGATGGTCTCGATCTCCTGACCTCGTGAAACACCCATCTCGGCCTCCCAAAGTGCTGGGATTACAGGCTTGAGCCACCGCGCCCGGCTATTCAACTTTCAAGAGTAGCTTTTACTTATTGCTAGTATTAAGGTTTTTTTTTTTTTTTAAATCAGTCAGGAACTGAAAGAGAAATAGATTTCAAAATAATATCAAAAGAAAGTAAAGAAAAAAAAGGGAAAACAAAAGTGCCAGGGAAAAACAGTGAACACTCAACTCAAAAAAATAGGAGACTTCACAATTATCTGGTCATTTTGATATTTCTCAGAGGGGTGAACTAAATAATTAAATTTAATTTTGGTGTCTTAAAGAAACCAATGTGCTTACTTAACGGGATCAATTAAGAAGATAACATCTAAACTTCTTCATTTACGACTGATAGAGTAAATCAACTACTCATTGTAAACAATTCCCTGGTTCAGATTATGCAAATTTATTTGAATTATACAATAAAAATAGAAAAGCTAGATATAATCCTTTAGTTTTTTTTTTTTTTTTTTTTTTTTTTTTGAGACGGAGTCTCTCTCTGTCACCCAGGCTGGAGTGCAGTGGCACAATCTCCACTCACTGCAAGCTCTGCCTCCCGGGTTCACGCCATTCTCCTGCCTCAGCCTCCTGAGTAGCTGGGACTACAGGCTCCGGCCACCACGCCCGACTAATTTTTTGTATTTTTTGTAGAGACGGGGTTTCACCATGTTAGCCAGGATGGTCTTGATCTCCTGACCTCGTGATCCGCCCGTCTCGGCCTCCCATAGTGCTGGGATTACAGGCGTGAGCTACCGCGCCCAGCCAATCCTTTAGTTTTTAGCTATAAATTTGAAATAAAGTATTGAGAGACTACTGCTTACAGTATTTGACTTAAAAAATAGTCCTGTGTCTTAGTATATTTTTTATATACTTTGTGCTTTTTAATCGTCAGTACAAACTAATAGAGTATTATTAGTTTAAACAATTCATGGAAAAGGAAACAAACTAAGAGAGAAGTTCAAAAATATGTCCAAGATCACCTAGCTTCCACATGGTAAAGTTGTAATTTAAATCCAGGCAGTCTGGCTTGAGTACCTTTGCTCTTAAAATACTATATTAAGAAAATATTAAAACTACTGAATAAGTAAGTACTGGGAAAAATGAAGAGACTATTTACTATATTCTGGCATTTTACTAACTGCATTACATTTATAATCTTAGTTAACTTCGCTTGAGGTTAGAAATCATTATATTTTACAAGGAGGCTCAGAAAGATTAAATATTTTGCCCCAAATCACTCAATTTATGTTCAGTGACATAAATGCTCAATTATGCTCAATTCAAACTCAATGCTCTGTAGCTCCAAAACCTATGTTCTTAATTACTATGTGCATCTATAACATCTAATATAAAGATGAAAGTACAACTTAAACTACCTCTCCCAACCTAACACATGTCTACATTAGATACTATAATGATGTAAGAGATGTGTGGGGTGAAGCAGGTTTAAATAGGCGGGGGAGATGGGGCAAGATAACAGAATATGATGGTGAGAAGAATGAACTCTCTCACCCTAATCCCTGCAAATAGAAAAATCCCTGATCTAGATATCACTATATCTAAGTATTGGCAAGTAGCCAATAGCAACAGAAGAATTCTCACTGTTTCAAACATAACTTCTGGTCAAATTATTCATCACAGCATTAACTTTAAATTGCTATGCCTATCACAATTTCGCACAGGTAGTTTTACTGAAGGCTATCATTTCAGTGATTCTGACTCCTTGAGATTTTAAGACAAGCCCTGAGCCTAAAGGAAAAACAGGATAATTTGGGTTTCCAAAGTTACTACAAACCATCTTTTTCCATAAAAATGAAAGTGGCTTTATAAAGAAAGGTTTCTCTGTTACATAGGAAACAACTTTTTTTTATAAAGATCTATAATTATTGCTTTAACCCAGAATTCCGCAACTTTTCTGACTGTAACTTTTTGATTGTGTTTATTAGGTGTCCCAAAAGGAAAACTTTATCAGCAAATCCTTTTTCATGACAGCATCAACATGTCTTTTGCATGAGAACTTTCTCCATCTTACCAGCTGCCTCTCTGCTCTATTGTCATCTCTTGCCTGCATCACAGCTATAGCCTTCCCACTGTCTTCCTGCTATCACCTTGCCTTGAATATATGAATTTACTCTTCATGGAGCAGCCAAGTATTCTCTCTATAAATGTAAATTAGGTCATGTCGCTTCCCACGCAAGGCCTCCAAAGGCTTTTGAGAATACTTAGAGGAAAACAAAACAAGAAAACGACAACAAAAACACCCTTACTATGGCCTATGGGGCACTGCACTTATCTGGCTCTTGCCTGTCTCTGATCTCATCTACCGCTCTCTCTTCATATCTCATTCTGTCATACCAGCATTCTGTTGCTTCTCAAATGTATCAAACATTTCCTCCCTTTCCAACCTTTGCTCTGGCTGTTCCTACAACCTATTCTTGGCTTCCTCCCTCCCTTCACTTAGATGGTTCAAAGTTTACCTCCTCTAAGTTTCCAACCACACTATCAACCCCTGCCCCTTCCCACCGTCCCTTCTAGCATTCCTTAACTCCTCATCCTATTTTTTTTAAGATCATATATCAGTTTCTGAAACCATTTAACCTATCTATCTATCTATCTAGTCTACCTCTTGTTATCACCAGTCTCCCTCTAATACAATTGAAGTTTTATAAGAGTAGGAATTTCTTGTATTACTAGTATATCTCCACTGCCTTGAACAGTGCCTGGCATGTGCTCAATACATATTTGTGGATTTCATTGATTATAATAGAGTCATACATTTCTTGAAGACATGTTGGTGCCCACATGAAAGTTTTGTGACTCTTAAAGGGCATACTCCATATGAATATTGCTACAATACAAGACTAATGTCTAGGAATTATATATGGCACTAGTTACTTCTAACATAGATTGAGTGGCTAACAACATTTTACATCTCAGTTAAAGGCTTAGATGGTTTTAGAGATTATACCAACTAATGATGTTACTAGTAATTCAGTTTTGGGATTTTATTAATAATTTAGTTATGTAAGTATCTACTTGCCTTCTAAAAGTAGATTTCTATGATATTATTCATTTGTACTGAAAATTAGTGATATCACCATGCTATTGCAATAAGGTAACAAATATTAGGCAGTTAGTAGGCCCTCAATAAAGATTAGATGAATAAATGACCTGTTCAAATAATCCAAATAATGTTTCTTAATTAAAAACAGGAAGAAATAGTTTTAAAATATTATATAATAGATAAGAGGCAGAGAATAAAATAAGTCAAAAAGATTCATTTTAGCAGCAGCGGGTCCTCAAATGTCGGCATATTAGAATCACCTGGGCATATTTTAAAATCTCTAAGACCTTACCACAACCCACACCAATAAAACCACAATGTTAGAAGGGAAACACAGGCATTAGTAGTTTTTGAAGCTCCAGAGGTGATTCCAATGCACAGATAATTTTGGGGGTAAATTTTTAAAAAGAAAACTATTACCTTGCTCTTGGGACAAAGCTTTCAACCTAAAAATTGCTCAGCTCTTCTATATGCATACAAAACTACTTAGAAAATGTGAAACAACTAGCCAATTGATTTTGTACAATTTTGAAAGTTTTATGAGCTTTGAAGGCTTGATGGTTTGCAATAATTAATCTAGGTTATTTTTCAGGCAGTGATATAACAAGTTCAGTATTTCCAAAACAGTGTTCTATGGAACAGTAGTTTTATAAATGCTGTTAATCTAAGAGGTCCGTGGTCTCTATCTTGGAGACTTTATTATTCATGTAAAATAGTTCTGAGATGTGCAGTACCAAGGAAAACTTGAATCTCATTTTGAAGTCAGCGTTTTCCAATTATATTTGAGGAAGAAAAACCCAAGAAACTCTTTACAATTACACTAGTTTGTGTAAGTTTTAAATGCCCGGTGTAAGTTTAGGAGTCACCAACTGATCCCTAGCCCATACCCCTCCCTAGTCTTTCTATTTGAAAATCCCATGTAACCTTATCCAGTTTCTTAAACTTTCCATATTCAAAACTAAACTCCTGTTTATACAGCCCCCTCCCTCAACCCCAACTCAGTTCTCTTTAGAGTCTTGTCTCTGTTTTATTTAACTGATACTTACACAGTGCTTTTGATATGCCAGACATTCTTCTAAGTGCTTCACATATGATATCTAATCTAATACCCCAAACCATTATTATCATTACTATTGCTCTTATTATTCCTGTGTTAGAGATGGGCACACTAAGGCAAAGAAAACTTAAGTGCCTTGCTCTAGAGCTACTCTGTTGCAGAGCTTCCTCTCATTTTCAGGTCATTACTCATTAACCCTTTCCTCAGGACTCCTTCTGAGGGTCACCCCATTTTCCTATTGTTACTTAGGTTTTTCCTGTTCTTGCCTTCATTTCTCTCCTATGAAGAGAAATATATTTTACTTAACTTATTTATTAACTTAATTATATATTTTACTTAACTTATTTATTGTCTGCCTTCTACACTAAAGTGTATGTTTTACGATGGCAGGGATTTTTGTCTGTTTTCTTCACTGCCATATCCCCAGTGTCTATAAGAGTGCCTGCAGTCAGTGAAAGCTCAGAGAATATTACTTGAAAGAGTTTTAAAATTTGGCCAGAACACTCGTGTACTGCCAAACACACTCTGGGAATCTGTGGACTAGACTATTATGATTAATAGACAACTTTTATCTTAAGTGAAGATTATTCGGTTTCTCTTATTTCAAGGATATATACACTAGAAGTGCCAAAAAGTTTTGTAATTATTCAATTTTAAAATTCCATGGCCACAAAAAATTGGGAATCCCTATTCTACTTTTGGATAATAATCTGGGCTTGTGCTTATTCACTGCCAGTACCACAAACATTAAAAGGTTTTTACCACAGGAGCTGAGTAAATGAAAGGGTAATTTCTTAATCAAATTGCCTATCATACCACAGATAATACAACTTAATAATAATTCTTATGACAGGGTCTGACTGGAGTGCAATGGCATGATCACAGATCACTGTAGCCCTGACCTCCTGGGCTGAAGTGATCTTCCTTCCTGAGCCTCCCAAGTAGCTGGGATGTGACCAACCACAGGCATACATCATCATGCTCAGCTGATTATTTTATTTTTTGTAAAGACGGGGTCTCATTGTGCTGCCCAGGCTTGTCTTGAACTCCTGGGCTAAAGTGATCCTCAGGCCTCAGCCTCCCAAATTGCTGGGATTATAGATGTGATCCACTGTACTTGGCCTAATAATAATTCTTTAATCCCACATTCAGAGTTTGTGGAGTATCTACAAGCTGCCAAGCACTGTGCTAAGAATTAATTAAAATTAATTCATATCTATATTATATGTCCTTAGGGCACACGAAGTTTAAAAATGTCTATGCTAGTTTCAACACAGCTTTGAAAATGCTAAGTTGATTTTTACTTATTACTAAAATAAGTAAAAAGCAACTTTTATTAGTAAAAAAATCTCCTTAGCAGCTTTTTCACACTCAAAAATATAAAAGATTTTTTCAATGTCGTTTCTTTTTCTGTGTCCAGTAATTGATTTTTAAATGTTAAACAAATAATTGTATATATTATGATGCAAAGTATGTATACCGTTAATTTTTAACGAACTTATTTAGTGATACTCTACTTATTTTCTAAGGTTACTTATAATTTAAAGTAATAAAAGTGAGTTTTGGTAGAAACATTTGTATCATATATATTCCGTTAAGCCAAATTGATATTTAATATTTGAATTGGAATCACTGAGATATTACTATATACTTTTCAGTTTTCATCTTAAATTTTATTTTATTTTATTTTTTATTTATTTATTTTTTTTTTGAGACGGAGTCTCGCTCTACCGCCCAGGCTGGAGTGCAGTGGCCGGATCTCAGCTCACTGCAAGCTCTGCCTCCCGGGTTTACGCCATTCTCCGGCCTCAGCCTCCCGAGTAGCTGGGACTACAGGCACCCGCCACCATGCCCGGCTAGTTTTTTTTGTATTTTTAGTAGAGACGGGGTTTCACTGTGTTAGCCAGGATGGTCTCGATCTCCTGACCTCGTGATCTGCCCGTCTCGGCCTCCCAAAGTGCTGGGATTACAGGCTTGAGCCACCGCGCCCGGCCTCATCTTAAATTTTATATTTTATGATGTGAAACTTAAAAACTAGTATACACACATGGCCAGAAAAACTGAATCACAGAAAAGGGTATATATTACAAAAGTAGACTTCCCTACCAGCCTTGACCTCTGGATACCTATCTCTCTTCTTCAGAAGAGAGTTCCACTTTCTGGAGTATCCTTCAGAGACCTGGGTGTTCACTTACAATTTGACAAACTCAACATATTATTGATTTATATTTGACAAGAGGTCTACTGTCACCTACAGATACAATGTCCATCTTTAAAATGCCTGTCTGAGAGGTGAATTAAATACACACTTTGTCCAAATGCCAAATTTAGCAGAAGTAGGTATTCAGCTGAAACTGAGATCAAAGAGAAATTATCTTCACCAAAGACGGAACTTCTGGGATATATGAATACATCTGATATTAACAAAAATTAGTACTATCATTTTTTATAGGTTGCATTTTAAAAGCTTGATTGATATTCTATTACAAAACCAATGATGTTTCGTTTTTCTAGTCATATTTTAATGTGGCAAAGTTGACACATTGCTTTTGAGTCTTCCTCTCAAGATGTAAAGAATTGCCAAATAAAACTTTAAAAAAAGATTTATGAGATAAATGGAATTAAATTCATGTTAACTTTACATTCTAGTTCACAAAATAATTCTACAATAATTATGAGTTATGATATAATTTAATCTGAATCTTTTAAATATTTTTTCCAAAAACTAACAACACACTCAATATTTTTCTATATGTGAGTATTTACTAGTTTTTTAAACATAAAATTAACAGCATTCACAGGTAGCTTGGCAGGGTTTCATACCTGCAATGATAAATGTACATTTAAACTTGAATTCACTGATGAAATTTTAGCACATAAAGCACCAAATAAGTTTTTTTTCCCCCCAAGTTACAAATGGAAAACTTTGTGATATTTGAAAGGGAATACTGACATGGTAACAATTTTGCCTGACATGGATTGTTCATATTGCTAGTGTTGTTGCTACAATTACATACAATAGTAATCTATGCAAGCACAGGATCATTGATTAAGCAGTAAATCCAGGATGCCAGAAGTAGGCATTTGGCTACTTAGACTTCCATAAGCAGAGAATGAAGCCAAAGCCAAATAGCTAATTTTGGCTGAATACTGAGCCCAAAGACTATCTTCAGCACAATTCTAACTCAGCCTAAAAACGTTATTATATTTTATTTCAATACATTTCATTTTTAATTGTTATTCAGCCACTCTTATTCCCAGATTCTCTCGTTCTATAATACGTTAATTCAGAAGAATCCTGGCTAGAATCTAGCATTCCCTGTTTGGTCTTTCAAATTGGTAATGAAAATCTTGTCTTTTAAGTAACTTTTATAAATTAAAAAATATGTAAAAACTTGGAGTGACAGAAAATCATCACCACATGTATTCCTATCCATATAGTCATAGTAAATGTGTGAATATATTGTGGATTAGAGTATACAAACGTTTATCGGATGTCAAAAACATATCAATGTTTAAAGTTAACTTCATCTTTCCTAACCAATAGACAATGATACTGGTTTTAAAATGTTTCACTAAATTTCATTACCAGATAATATATAAACTATGTTATTTTTATATTACATAGATTTATAATCAGTATATTATTCAAAATGGAACTATAAATCCATCCTTTCTATTTGACTTATGTATGTATATACCTATATACTCATACTTATGTATATACCTATCATCAGTCTGTATAAAACCAAACATATACTTAGGAGATGGAAGTTTACTTGCCTAACTAAAATCCAAAATTATAGTAATATTAATGATGATCTCAAATGATTAATATTTAAAATAATTTACACTAAGATGATAAACATAAAACTTTAGAGAGGAATGTAGATAAATCTGCTATTCTACCAAAATTCTTATAATTTTGTTATTTCTCATTGTTATATACATATATTTTAATATAATTTAAGAAGCTGTAACTCTAAAAGTAGCATGAAGAAGTTGTGCTAAATTATAGGGATAAATAAAATATGACATAGTTTTAGGTCGGGCGCAGTGGCTAACGCCTGTAATCCCAGCACTTTGGGAGGCCGAGGCAGGCGGATCACTTGAGGTCAGGGGTTCGAGACCAGCCTGGTCAACATGGTGAAACCCTGTCTCAACTAATAATACGAAAATTCGCCAGGCATGGTGGTCGGCACCTGTAATTGCAGCTACTCGGAAGGCTGAGGCAGGAGAATCGCTTGAACCCAGGAGGCGGAGGTTGCAGTGAGCTGAGTTGGTGCCACTGAACTCTAATGTGGGTGACAGAGTGAGACTCCTCAAAAAAAAAAAGACACGGTTTTAAAGACACAATGAGAACATCATCCATCATTGCACATTAATCCTACTTAGTTTTCATATGGCTATTTTTCAAGGCTAATCAATCAACCAACCAAAAACCTGGTGCAAAGTGAACTGGAAACTGATAATAAAAATATTCAAAATACTTTTACCTTAACCTCTAACTAAGGAAGAAATGATTCAGGGCTTAGACTGTACAACAATTTCCCATTCTAGTTTTGGGATTCCAGCACAGTACCATAATGTTAGGTTCCTTTACTGTAGCTACTGTATTCAACATACAATGAGCGTCCACAGTAATACTTTTCACACTTAATCATCTAAATCGTAAAAAATAAGATGATGATGCTAGTTTGTGTGGCTTACATGGCAACAACAGAAACTTTGATCAGTGAACCAACTACATTTGTGGCCCTACAATTATTCAAATGGATTTTTTAACCTATATTAATGAAAACATAGTTTAGTGATTTCATCTTTTTTCCTTTTTAAAATATAAATTTTCTGCTCAAAGACAGATGTCTTCAGATTTACTTTCCTTTCCCTAAATGTTTGCCATTTTCTCATTTTATCTCTCATATATCTTATCAAGGATAAAAACAGAAGAAAAGGGAGAAACAAGGATTCTATGAAAATAAATTTTAATTTTAATTTCAGGTAATTTCTATTTGAAAACTATTAGAATGATTATATCATTATAAATTTCATTGTTCAGAGAGATGTTTTTTGCTTGTTTTGAAAGAATGTGGTTCACAATATGTTTTAAACAAGTTACATTGTGTTTCTATTAGCACATATTTTAAAATTTCTTCAAATGTTTACTTGAATTGATTTAATAAAATAAGATTGTGGTAGATCATGCTTTCCTGTTGAGGAAATTCTCATATAGTTATAACCTAAATACCGATTTCATTTGAACTTTACTGAAAACAAAAAAATATTGTGTGTTTTAGTATAGTTTCTATTGAAGAAATCCACGTTTACATTGAAATAATTTTATAAACTCTTTTTTCTTTCTTTTTCATGTCTTTAAATTGTACTCATTTTTCTAAAGAAGAATAACTGTGAACAGAACATTCATTGGTATAATGATGCTATGATTTATTCCAATTTTCTTTAGAATAACTCAGAAAAATAGGCTTATTGCCTTTTCTTTTGCTATTTAAACTTTATCTTTTTTGATTTCCTAGGAGTGCTTCAATCAGGTGAATTAGAAGATTTGAAGTCAAGTGAGAGAGGAAAATCAGGAAAAAAAAGCCAAAGAGATATTAATTTGATAAATTAAAAGAGAGAACATTACCACGATACTCTTGATTTTCTTTAGTATGTCCTTTAGAGTCAGCAAAATGTGCAGCCAATGCTACTACAATATGAACTCCTCTGTGACAAATATAATTAATTTGAATTAATGTACATTTGGATCAATGTTTGTCCCAACAAAATCCAAATGCAAGTTAGAATATCCTTTTATAAAATGCAATGTTATATAACTTACCTGAATTGACAATTTTAGCACACAGTCATTTGTTTACCATTGTTTTTATTTTTTTAATTTAAAACTCTTTCCATTTCCCAAAAGTGAAGGGTCATGGATATGACATACAACTGTATTATCAGAGTACCTCCAAATTTTTCTTACAGACAAATAAGAATACAGTTGACAGACTTTTAAAAACTATAGTTTACAATACATGCGTAGGCAATATTATTTGAGAGAAAAAAGAATGGATATATCCTATGACATAGGATGGGGTTCTACAAAGCTTAACTTGAAATGTGCTCTATAGAAATTCATAAAGCCTCTCTTTTACATGTGGTGATTTCAGTGTGAAGATTGGCAACTTTTATCTTTCTCTTATCAGTTGTCCACCAAACTCCTATCAGCTCACTTAGTTAAATGGACTGCTGTCAGCCTTCCCAGTAATCCAATGCCCTGCAGATCCCTCCTGTATATTCAATAGTGCTTAAATTGTGTTGCCCTTACAAATTGTTTTGTGCCCATAAGACTAATAAACACACATTTAATATCTAACAAAACACTTGAAAAATTTACTTCACACGTGAAAGCAGTATATGGTCAAATTTCTGAGCCTCTAGAAAATGGGTCATGCCACCATGTTAACAATCATGTTTTAATAATAAACTTGAAAGTCATAAAAACAAAATTTCTCAAGGTATATGGCAGAAAGATCATGAAATG
>NC_092128.1:44708495-44713495 GCF_043159975.1 Macaca nemestrina
CACTCAGGGTTCCATATGGTATATATATTAGGAACACTGTGTTATTTTAAAAAGATAAATTTCATAAATTTGTGGCTCAGCTGCCTAATTTCATTATAATAAATAGATCCTTCTCTTTCTAAACGATGAGTATACTATCAAAAGGAAAATTGGGGATGTTACCATTCTCCATTTTAACAAAGTGGTCAATTCAAATTTCATACTTTTGTGAACTAAAAGGAATGCTAAGGTGTCAGGAGTTTTAAAAGCGACTATTATCTGATAAGTATTTTTGCATTTTTGTTGGCAAGTCAACAAATCGAATATACCTAAGCACTTGAATATTTAAATATTGGCTTATTCCATTTTCAAATTACACCTCCCTCTGCTCTTATTCTAGACTTTAATTATTTTTTTAAAAAACTAAGCAATCTAGATTTTCTTACGAGTTCTATAATTAAAATGTTACATTTATGTTCTAGCACACTAATAGGTTGTCCTTTCAAATGGAGACTGAATTGTCGAATATGCCCACTGCACTTTCAACTTAAGTGCACACCTTCTAAGCCATGCTAGAACACCAAAGCAGGTAACCCACATTACCTGCTGCAGCATGACGGCCTGCTGCTGTTGGAGAAGGGCTTGGAGCTGCTGAGGAGACAGGACTTGTTGCTGAAGGATCTGCTGCATTTGCTGAGGGGTGATCACCTGGGGAGTCATCATGGCCACTGACACAGGCACCTTGCACAGAAAGAGAAAAAGAAAGAGAAATGGTGGTCATAACCAAATATCTGTTAATCGACTTCACAAACATTATGTTATCGTTCATAAATTCTTTAGCAGTGAGGATCAATAATTTTTATGTCACATTTTAATATAACTTCTTTAAAATACTACTAAAGTATCACAAAACACAGACACTAGCTTTCCAGAGGCATCAGATTTCATCAAACTCTTTATGTTCCATAGCTCTTATTTAACAGGTTTAGATATTTGAACTTCGGCTATAATATCTATAGTCAAAAATAAACAACTACATGGCAGTGTTCTCAATACTTTATAATTGATCATCTCATCAATGTCACAGTGCTATAAATATAAAGGTTTCTGAAATGTCTTAAAAGTGTAATTAAAATAAATAATAAAGGTTAAAAAATTGGAAATAATATGCATATAAATATGTTATCCAAACTAGTAAAAAGCATGTGTACAGTATATTTACTTAAAAAATATAATCACCATCTTCAAAACTTTACATGTACATAATAAAGTACTAGAAAATACATGTCATAAAATTTAGCATATGAGAACACGTGGTAATTCATATAGGAGATACATATATATGTGTGTGTGTATGTGTGTCTCCAGAAAAATGACATACATAGGTCTTCTGAAAGAAGAACTCACAAAACTAGTATTCTAGCTCCTTCTTTAAACCTTTTCTTATTTCAAACAACTAAGTTTCTACCAGGAAGTACAAAAATTTAGCAATTACTCAAAGCTTATTCATTGAACTGAAAATAATAAAAGTAATTTACTTAAAACTTTTTTTCTACTACTTCCTTTATCTTCAGGGTTCTGAGGTTGAGAGGCAAAATGAAGACAAGGAAGAAGAAAAAGATATAACGGAAAAAGAAGGAAGGAAGGAAGGAAGGAAAATACGGAAAAAGGACAAGCTAGGGGGAAAGCCCTAGAGAAAGACGGAATGGATGTGAAGAAATAGGAAAAGGACGGCAAGAGTGGTGACCAGAAAAATCGGTATAGAAACCTAAAGTATATGCTCAGATAGAAGTCAAGTAACACTGTTTGAGGCATTACTTGTACTAACCAGTATGCCATCAAACAACTTGTCAACTTTCCAAGTTTGCAATCTTTGAAATAGCAATCACTTTCCTAGAAAAAACAATTCATTTTTACTGTAAATAAAAGCTAGTATCTCTTTAAATACTGTTTTAGGACAAATTAATTTGACAACATGTCTTTGAAAACCTAAAATGATTAACAGATATAGTTCAGAACTTATTTTAATAGTCATTTTTTAATGCAGTTCAAACTTTTCCAGTGTGGCACTTTATGTTATGAAGAAAGGAGAAATTAATAATGAAAAGAGGTTAGAAGAAGCACAAGAAAAAAAAAGAAATCCAGGGTGGATTAACTCTTCTCGCCAAAAAGAAATAAAGAACCAAATAAATCAAAATCTTTCATATTTAATACTGAAAAATAGCAATGCCTTTTCTTTTCTCCATGTTAACATATTCAGATTAATTAGATCAAATTGAGTAACTTGAAACATTATGACAGAAATTCAGTGATTAAAAAAAAATTTCTGTATTTTTAAAGAATATACTGGCATACCTATAAATTACTGAATTTGAATTTATTATAATAAAAAGCATTCTGAAATGTATATTGTAAAATTAATTCACCAATGGATTTTTCAAGTGTTTAGTTGATTTATAAAACTGACTGTCAGTTTACTTAACTGCTTGTTCTTTGATAAACAAATAGAATGGTTAGAACAAGTAGTTAGAAAAAGAAGTATCAATCTACAAAAATGTCTTTTCTTCAAACAATCATTTACCTCATACTATTTCCAAATAACAAGGAATCACACTGAAATGGATAGAGAAAGACAGACATATTAAACTAAAAAGGCTGTCAATCTAGATAGATAGATAGATAGATAGGTAGGTAGGTAGATAGATGATACAGAGTTTACAGATATGTACATGGATATATATATATAGAGAGAGAGAGATATGCCTTCTATAAAGTTAATCATAGATAAGAAGCTTGTCACACTTTTCACCTAACAGCCCCTTATTTTTTCAGTATATAGTGTTTTAATTATTCCCATATTATTCCTTCATTATTCTTGTACCTACAAGTACAAATACTTTATGTATAATGATAAATGACCTGTATGGGGAAAGTTCTATGAATGGAGGTATGCTATAAACCACTAAGAGTTTACAGTCAGATTTCAGCTTATACATATGACTGTAGAATTTGTTGTTATTGTGATTGATTTGATAAATGAGCAAATTTAAGCAAGTTTTCTATCTTCACATTCTTTAGAGTATACTAGTCCTTACGCTACATAAGTTAGATGATTATTTTTACTCTTAAAATGGTTTGAGTGCCTTTCAATTAATAGTTATGACATAAATATAACCATGACATTATTATCTTCTTAAGATCATATGTATTAAATGGTCACATGTATGTGATTTTTTAAAATTTTAATCAGATTCTGGCCTACCTTCTAGGAAACTGCCATCTAAAACTGACAATATACAGACATAAAAACAAATAGAAAGATAAGCCAATTAACACATACATGATTGAACACTCTACTTCTATGTGTACAAAAGACGTAAATTCAAATTAATTATGGAGGTAGAAAAACACAGGTACACTTCTGAGGGTTTTCTAACACCACAAATAGACTAATATTATCATCTCTAAATCCACATATATAAGCTCACCCAAACTAAGGAGATTACTAAAAATCTAAATTATTTAATAAACAAAAAACTAGTTTTTTCTACAACAAAGGTCAGTAATATGCAGACTCGTTCACTTGTAATTTGAAAAATGCTGAGCCTCCATTTTTTAGTTACTCATTGTAAGTGACACATTTCCTCTTTTCCTCCCTCATCGTTTATTGTTACTGTCCCATTTCATTTCCTTGCTACCATGAGCTACTCTAGGTATTCACTGATAAAAATGAATAAAGATTAACTGTATACACATAAAAATGTAGAGATTATACTACTTACAAATATTTAAATAGACAAAATCAGTATCAGCCTTTTAAAAATGTATGGATAATTTTTTTTGAAATACACATGCCTTAGCAAATTCAGTGTTAGACTTATGGAAATATTTTTCACTAAATATGTAATTTGATTCATGCAAATATTCTAATAAGGGATCACAATTTAGACGTGTGATATAGAAGAGGAGGGAGAACTTACTTCAGATGTTTTCTGGTGAGAAGGCAAATAAAAGTCTGGTGGCTGTACCACCGAATGAAATCAGAAGAAATAGCTCATTTTGAATGGGTATTTATCAGTTAAAATGTTCAAGTGTGAAGGAAGGAAATAGAGTCATGTTTGGTTGGGAAATTTTTTTCTCTCTTGGTATTTAATTTGCTGACAGATTTAAAATTCTCCTTAGTGGTGGACCAAACAAGGGTCTCCATTTATCCTTATTTATTATTTCATTACATGAATTAAGCACAAACCTGATATGATGCTCTGTGCACCAAGAAGTATTAGTTAATTGAATATAAAGATAAGGTTATGCATTCTAAAATGAGAGAGGGAAAATTCTGAAACTGTTTTGCAAACAGCCAGTGGTAAAAGTAAAAAAAACTTTAGGTATTATCCTAGAATAGGTAAGTATATTACAATTAATATCACTTATTATTAATAAGTTATTATTATTTAGTTATGACATAAATATAACCATCACATCATTGTCATCCTCAAGTCATATGTAAATCATAAAACCATATATATTATAAATGTGTTTATATTAAAATTTAAAGTATATGTCATTGAGGAGGTCAAAAAAGTTATTACAAGACAATGCAAAGATCATGTCTCTGTTCAAATGCATCTAAAGAGTTATTGTAACAGTTATGAAAACAAACCAAAATTTTTGTTTTATGTAAGCACAGTCTTTTTACAGCCCAGTTCAGTTGGAGCATTTCTGAATGTGCTGGGTTTGCATATTAAGTGCGTCACTTAATTAAACATCCCAATTATGTGTGGGAGATTGGAAAGGTTCTTAGTATAGTGTCAGTCCAATTCTTTCTTCACTAAATGTGAATTGGAAATAGCAGTCACAATCTATAGATGACATTTACAGTATAAAACATTATTTTCTTGTTAACAGGGTCTGCCAACTACTGCTTCACAGATCTTTTTATTCTTTGCTTAAAATTTGAAGACAAAGGAAGTCCTGACACCTTTGCCTTCTTGGTACTTGAAAAATGTAACTATGATAATTAA